>NC_134476.1:37141000-37442185 GCF_964194025.1 Convolutriloba macropyga
ATATATATATATATATATATATATATATATATATATATATATATATATATATATATATATATATATATATATATATATATATATATATATATATAAATATATATATATATATATATATATATATATTTATATATGTATGTATATATAAATTTATATATATATATATATATATATATATATATATATATAAATTTATATATACATACATATATAAATATATATATATATATATATATATATATATTTATATATATATATATATATATATATATATATATATATATATATATATATATATATAAATATATATATATATATATATATATATATATTTATATATGTATGTATATATAAATTTATATATATATATATATATATATATATATATATATATATATATACAAATCCTGACCATAGTCGACAATACAAAGCTTTAAAAGCGGACGAGAGAAGGAGAGTAACAGCAGAACAATAGACAAGAGATAGGTAAAAAGTAACTAATATGTAGTATTTGATTTTTGATCACTATTTGAAATTAATAATAGACAAAGTTAGGACAAAAGCTGCGTTTCTTTTATGTTAAATCTAGCTGACTGACGCTTCTACTGTCGAATGCCAACGCTTGGAGCATGCGCAACGGATGCAGAGTTTGGAAGTGCGCAGAATTGCAAATCGTTGTTTTACTCTGATATAGGTGGTCTTCCGAAGACTAATCTTCTTCTTTTACCGCTTATGCATATAGCTATTCTAAGTATGAGAAGATTACCAGAAAGAAGGTCGCCGTTTAGACATAAATTGTCGTTGTTCGTATTTCTCGCATTTCAGGTACTTCCTGGACTCGTGTCTTTATTGATGATTATATTGATGCTTCTTGGGCAACCCTGATTATACAATTGAAACATTTCCACAACTGCGAAACTCTTGTTGAAACTTCATGCTCAGCTTTGAGGCATTACTCTAGCCATAAGATTTGATCTCTGAGCGTCGCCATCAACAGGTGGTGAATATAATTCCAAAAACTTCACCTTGCATTGTCTGAAAATAGTGCTCTGTTTTGACAGCATTGCAACTCTCAATTACCAAGTTGAGAAAATGACAAGATGTCATTTTGTCTAATAAGCTTTTCTCCAATTTTTTGTCCTTAAAGCGTGTGCTCTACATTAACAAATTCTCCATATGCATATTTTGATGGAATGAAGAGATCTCATTCATATGCATTGGCAATTCCATCTGACTTTGAACTCTCCGATGGTTAGATCAAAATAATATTTTTACAATGGAAGTGCTTTTAGCCGGCGCGGCACCCATTTTTCTATAGCCAAATCCAGATAATGATCATCCTTATCATTGAAAAAATTTTCTAATGTTTTTTTTTGGTTTTTTTGGCATCAGGGAGAAAAAACGCCTTGGTAAAAAAATTTTAAAGAAAATGCTAGTGTTGTCCATGAACAGCATGCTCCTTGACACGCTATTGTCCAAGGCAAAACTGCCCGTTTGCCCGCAAATTGGGAAGATCATTCAACGCACTTTTACTTTAGGTTTTTCTTGGGAGTCCACAAACTGCGATGGCTTGAAAGCCACGACAATTATAAAGTGTAATCACACAACAAGCTTTACAAGCATTCACAAAATCTAGTTCTGCGATACTGATTACAAGTATAGACAATAATTAGAAATGATCATTTGAGGAAGATTTTTATGATGTCAATTATTGTCTAAACTCCCTAACATCTAGACCAGATGGACCAGGTCTTCCAGTTTTTCCCATTTTGGCAATTGTTTCTCAGGGCCAATAAGTTTGTGAATTATACAGCAATGGTTTGGCATACACCATTTTTTTAAATTAGTATTCTCTTGTTGAATATCAAGAACAATTTGGAGTTTTTCATTCACGGTCACTTTATCTAATGTCATTAGAACAACGGCCTTTCCATCAACTGAAGCTTATCGTTGTTTTCAAAAAGTTCAGCAAAGCAGGGCAACGTCAGACGAGTTGCTCAAGGGTGGTCAACTTTGACGACATTTCTGAGATTCAGTATCATTTTCTCGAACAACATCGTAGCAAAACCAACTTAGCAGGTTAAAAACAACTACAAAGTTTGTAGTTGATTAAAAATCTTTTACAGTGCTGTCGCACATCGCATATATGCTCATATCACCATCGTGTTGCATCTACGAAGCTCTCTCAACCCGCACCACAAAGTGAGGGGCCATAGCCACACAGAAGCCTGGGCCGAAAATTTAATTGAAACTTAATTTAACTCCTTTTTCTGGTTGCGAAACAATGTGATAAATACTCGGATTTCACATTACTGGTACTTAAGGATATTTTTTTGGAGAATTAGTTAATAATTGGGATTGTTTATTGATGCCCACAACAAATGTCGCAGACTGCCTAAAAGCTCACAAGCTAACCAACAAGAATTTCTTAAGGCGGTCTCTCATAAGCACAATGAAGCACTGGGCTAAAACTTAAAAGAAACTCATTGAACTCATTTTTTCGGTTGCAAACCAGTGTGAAAAATCCTCGAATTTTGCATTACTGGAGCTTAAAGTTAACTTCATTTTTAGAAAACTGGTTAATATTTGGAACTGTTTATCGATGCCCACATTATAGTGGCTCCAGAAATGTTTTCCGCTCAAGTCTTTAAAATTTAAGTGGTGCTATAGGGGCTTGACAGTTGCGGGTAGCTTGTTTTTTTTCACTTTCAACAGGGACCAAATTTGTTCCTTTGTTTTCAGTTAATTTATTTAGGCTGTTTCCTGTTTTCTTTATTGATTCTCTTTTTCTTTTTATATCTTTTTTATATGAGTTTGGTTGCTTATTGATCTAATCTGTTTTGCTTATTTGGAAACTCTCTCTCTCTCTCAAAATGAAATGGTAACTTGTTTCATTTGAGCAAATAATAGTAGGCAGCCGCCTGTTTTTAGCTGTAAGATGTCCTCATTGACGATGCAATGCAATAACAAAATGAAGTCTTCTGGCAATCTGATGGCAAGTAGATTTTGAAAGAGAGATTTTTTGTTTACATGAAGTCAACTAAACAAATCTATGTCTGGTTGGATGATACTTTTGAGGTTTCAACTTCATTTAAAAGCAACTTGATTGCTGTGTTAATTGAAAGATAAACCCAATATCCATGTTGTGGTGATAAAAGATTTTTGTTGTGTTCAGAGCATCAAATCAATCGAGCGTTTAAATTATGTTTGAAAACTTTGAAGATGATCGCTTTTATCAATATGCCTCTTAGGTTGCTTGGATTGCCCTATTTTCCTTTTGTTTATTGATGCACAAAACAAAATCTTTTATAATGATGTCGCAGACTGCCTAGAA
The DNA here is from genome assembly GCF_964194025.1 of Convolutriloba macropyga. Classification (NCBI taxonomy): domain Eukaryota; kingdom Metazoa; phylum Xenacoelomorpha; order Acoela; family Convolutidae; genus Convolutriloba; species Convolutriloba macropyga. Next base: position 37,144,335 of record NC_134476.1, read on the forward strand.
GCTCACAAGCTAATCATCAAGAATTTTTTACGGCGCTCTCTCATCTCGCACCACAAAGTGAAGGGCCAAAAGCACAATGAAGCACTGGGCTAAAACTTAAAGGAAACTCACTCAACTCATATTTTTGGTTGCAAACCAGTGTGAAAAAACCGTTGAATTTTTTGTTACTGATGCTTAAGGGTAAATTCATTTTTAGAAATCTGGTTAATAATTGGAATTGTTTATCGTTGCCCACAATATAGTGGCTCCAGAGATGTTTTCCGCTCAGGTGTTTAAAATTTAAGTGGTGCTATAGGGTTTTGACAGTTGCGGGTAGCTTGTTTTTTTCACTTTCAACCGGGACCAAAGTTGTTCCTTTTGTTTTCAGTTAATTTAATTAGGCTGTTTTCTGTTTTCTTTATTGATTCTCTTTTTCTTTTTATATCTTTTTTATATGAGTTTGGTTGCTTATTGATCTAATCTGTCTTGCTTATTTGGAAAATCTCTCTCAAAAAGAAATGGTAACTTGTTTCGTTTGAGCAAATAATAGTAGGTAGCCGCCTGTTTTTAGCTGTAAGATGTCCTCATTGACGATGCAATGCAATAACAAAATGGAGACTTCTGGCAATCTGATGTGAAGTAGATTTTGAAAGAGAGATTGTTTGTTTACATGAAGTCAACTAAACAAATCTATGTCTGGTTGGTTGATGCTATTGAGGTTTCAACTTCATTTAAAAGCAACTTGATTGCTGTGTTAATTGAAAAATAAACCCAAAATCCATGTTGTGGTGATGAAAGATTTTTGTTGGGTTCAAAGCATCAAATCAATCGAATGCTTAAATTATTTTTGAAAACTTTGAAGATGACCGCTTGCATCAATATGCCTCTTAAGTTGCTTCGATTGTCCTATTTTCATTTTGTTTATTGATGCACACAACAAATTCTTTTATACTGATGTCGCAGACTGCCTAGAAGCTCACAAGCTAACCATCAAGAAATTTTTACGGCGCTCTCTCATCTCGCACCACAAAGTGAAGGGCCATAAGCACAATGAAGCACTGGGCTAAAACTTAAAGGAAACTCATTGAACTCATTTTTTTGGTTGCAAACCATTGTGAACGATCCTTGAATTTTGCGTTACTGGTGCTTAAGGGTAATTTCATTTTTAGAAAACTGCTTAATATTTAGAACTGTTTATGGATGCCCACATTATAGTGGCTCCAGAAATGTTTTCTTCTCAAGTGTTTAAAATTTAAGTGGTGCTATAGGGTTTTGACAGTTGCGGGTAAACTGTTTTTTTCGCTTTCAACCGGGACCAAAGTTGTTCCTTTTGTTTTCAGTTAATTTAATTAGGCTGTTTTCTTTATTGATTGTTTTTTTTCTTTTTATCTCTTTTTTATATGAGTTTGGTTGCTAATTGATCTAATCTGTTTTGCTTATTTGGAAAATCTCCCTCAAATTGAAATTGTAACTTGTTTCGTTTGGGAAAATAATAGTAGGTAGCCGCCTGTTTTTAGCTGTAAGATGTCCTCATTGACGATGCAATGCAATAACAAAATGAAGTCTTCGGACAATCTGATGTCAAGTAGATTTTGAAAGAGAGATTGTTTGTTTACATGAAGTCAACTAAACAAATCTATGTCTGGTTGGATGACGCTATTGAGGTTTCAACTTCATTTAAAAGCAACTTGATTGCTGTGTTAATTGAAAGATAAACCGAAAATTCATGTTGTGGTGATGAAAGATTTTTGTTGTGTTCAGAGCATCAAATCAATCGAGTGTTTAAATTATGTGTGAAAACTTTGAAGATGACCGCTTGTATCAATATGCCTCTTAAGCTGCTTGGATTGTCCTATTTTCCTTTTGTTTCAAAAATCGGAATAGGTATGCTGGTCTGGCAATCCTTAGGACAGATTTTGCATTCACGTATCTGCAGGAGCAATTCAAGCCAGAATTTTTAATGGTTATGTAAATTTCAGAACTTTTTCTGACAGCCTTTCCACTACAGTCGTTTTGTTCAATTTGACTGCCGTGAATACAAAATCTAGCTGTTCTGTTGTGATGATGCTATCTATCAGTGGCAATTGTTCCTCGTATTTGTGACTAAATCGTCAAAAATCTCCCTAGATATTGGCAGGCTAGAAAGAATATAGGTCGGAACCTTGGGATCCTTGTGCAAGAATCAAAAGTAATTTTCGAGTGCTAATAGAGCGGCTTAAAAGTTGCGGATAGCTTGTTTTTTTTACTTTCAACAGAGACCAGAATTCGTTGTTGTTTTTTTCGGCTAATTTATTTAGGTTTTCTATTTTGGTTTCAAAGGTTTTCTTTTTCTTTTTATAAATCTTTTATGTGTTTGGCTGCTAATCGATCGAACCTAATTCGGACGTTTGGATGATCTTTTTAAATTTGAAATTTCGTTTGTGCAAATAATACAGCTAGTTGTCAAACCTTGGTTTTCACTGCCTGGAAAATACGTGATGTGCGCATCAAAAAACTTCAATACTTCAAAAGCTCGATGAATTTTATAGGATAATTTTTCATCAATAGTGTCCGGGAAAAATAAACCTTTTTCTGCAGTTATTTTTTCATTGATTTTGGTTCGAACTGTTCGTTGTTTTATAGTGTACGAAGTACATATGAAAGTGCCCTGTGTTGTGCTGAATTTTGAATTTCAATATTTTAAAAATATATTGTTAGATGGTAAATCGAAATTTTCTCACGAACTTAACCTCAACAATAAATACAGATAGTTGTCAGCGTAAAACTTTCCCTTCAGTAAAATAGAGAAAATAACTGAATCACTTGAAAAATCTGGAACAAATTTTTAAATATTCGTTGTTATTGTAAATCGTATCTAAAGATTAGATAGACCTACTAAAACACACGTACTAATACTTCGTAAGTCATTTTGTTCATTTTTGCATCAATTTTAACTCACAATAACAATTAATTCAAGATTCGAAAAGATTCATTTTTATCAAGCAAAATTAACAATATTATATTAAAAATGCTTTTTTCTGCAACTTTCCTTATCTTGATCGCTTTTAAAGCTCTATATTGTCGACTACTGTCAGGATATATATATATATATATATATATATATATATATATATATATATATATATCCTGACAGTAGTCGACAATATAAAGCTTTAAAAGCGATCAAGAAAAGGACATGAACAGCAGAACAATGAATAATAGATAGGTATGAATACTTAAAAATATATATATGTTTAAATCTTGACAGTAGTTAATCTTTTGAAGCTTTAAAATTTAAGGATAGCAGGAGAGGAACAGCAGAACAAGGAACATTAGATAAGACGATAGTAATTATTATGTAGTATGTGATTCTAAATCAGTATTTGAAAAAGAACAGTGGACAATTTTACGACAACAGCTGAGTTTTCTGTAGATTAGTTCTGATCATCTGATGCTTTTACTGTAGTGTGCTGACGCATGGATTGTCCGCAACGGTTTCAGAGTATGGAGGTACTCAAAATTGCGAAATGTTTTTTTACCCTGATAAAGGTGGTCGTCCGAAGACTAATCTTCTTTTTTACCGCTAATGCATATAGCTAATCTCTGCATGGGTTTTGCAGGAGAACATTACTGGAAAGAAGGTCACCTTCTTGACCTAAATTGTCTTTTGATTGCATTTCAGCTTCTTCCTGGACTCGTGTCATTATTGGTGATTATAATGATGCTTCTTGGGCAACTTTTAATATAAAATCGAGACATTTCTACAACGCAGATTTTTTGACGCATGATTCATACTCAGCTGTTGGGCATTACTCTTGCCATAATGTTTGGCCTCTGAGCGTCGTCATCAACAGGTGGTACATTTATTTAGAAAAGTCTCACCCCGCAGTGGCTGAAAACAAGGCTGTTGATCGACATCATTGCAACTATTAAAAACCAGCTTGTTGGCGCAACTTCGAATCAGCAACAAGAGGCATCAATCAGCAAGAAATGATTTTGAATTCTGAAAAACAAAACATTTGTCAAAACTCGAAAATTGTCAAAACTGAAAAGTTTCACATGTTGGGAGCAACAATTTCTACACCCTCCATCTTGGGGAAGGGAAAACCCAGACAAACCGAGATTATGGCACACGGTTAAAGTAACTTCTAATTTATTCATGGACCCAATGAATAGTCTGGCATCAGACGCACAAATGTGGCTATTACATGGTGCAAAATTTAAATTTTTTGTTTTTTTGTTTTTTATTGTCAAATTTACTAATTTGTTAATTCTATGACACTGTAGCTGCCGCTTTGAGATCGGATGTCATATATTTGAGGCATCTAAAGTTACGTAGGTATCAGCCTTGCTTAAGTCAACAAGAGCAGGTATTGCAAAAATTTGACATTCAATATACAATTACTGATCTAAATCACTTACTTGATTAAACAATCAGAAACGATTAGAAATGATGTTACAAACGATATTTACTTGAGTACTTTTTTTAAACAAGCTGTTTGAATAGTAGAACCACATTGTATTTAGAGCCAGTAGAAACTGATACCAAGAGCAGTTGCTCTCAGAATAAACTAAAATCTGATTTTTTATCACTTTCAGTCTTTTTTCCTAAGTTTTGCTAGATCAAAAGATCCTTAGAGTTTAAGTTAGTTGAGCTCTCGTATAAGAAGTTAGCACCAGTACTCGCTATCAGTTGAATCCTTACAAACTTCGGCACAAGGTAAAACATAGATTATCACTGGGGGTTTAATTAATTTCAATCAATAATTTTAAAGTTACAGTCCTTTAAACGTCCGAGAGACCAACTATTTCCGAAAGATCATTAAACACCGGCACTCAGTGAATAACCAGGCGGGCTTAAAGCTCGAGAACCAGGCTGTGTTATTTCGGTTCCGCTAAGATTCTTCAGCAGCTGCAACATTTGGTCCGCCGACCCGAACAAAAACAACTACAGTGACACGAACAGCCACGATTCTACAATTCATTAAATTGACCAAAAAACAAACAGTAAAAATGGCCAGCAAAAGTCCCTGTAGACACTGGAAAACAGTTGATTGGAAGTCAAGTGGTCAACGCATGACGTTAGAGGACAAGCAAGCAACCCTAATCAAGTTATTCACCAGACACCTCATCCAGCTAGAAGGCTGACTGACACAAAACAAAACAGTGACAGCCAAAAGCGCCCATTGATGCTTCTTCGAGACCTAAAATAATTTACAAAGAACAAAAAACAGCAGACATACGATTAGACTCAAAATATTTTGAAATTTTTAACAATGACACCGAGAGTATTTTAGAAGGAAAGAGTAAAGTTCTGAGATGGGTGCTAGACAAAGTACCATTTCTTCGACATTTTGATAGTTTCAGCACTGAAACGATCAACTGTTGGGAAGACACGTTGCGAGCATACAAATCAGTGAAAACGGCAGCTCCAGTTTTAGTGAACTATCAAAATTTGAGAAAAAGTTTAAAACAAAAAAAAACTTAAGCGAAAAACTGATATTGTGTATTCAGCTGGAACAGTTAGTAGATAAGCTAGATGAAATCTACGCAGAAGCGATTCGTATGATAAAGCCAGACGATTGCACCCGAGAGTTTGTGGAGGTTATTGATAGCAGGAGTTACTACCGAGACCTGATCAACCAGTACGAGTACAGCAAGGATTGTGGAAACCAAACAGCCCTAGTGGTATCTACATCGAGCATTAAATGTGATCCAAACCAGAGAGTAATTGACAACAATAGAGACGCCTCAAATGCGATTGGAGAAAATGTTGAGGTTTCTTCTTAGAAGTCTGCTACCAAGAGGAGTAAAAAACTCATTGTTGCCAAGTCCCGTTTGTTGAGACAACGTGAAGGCGAACAAATGGAACTTGAAAACTTGATGGCTAAGCAAGAAGCAGAGCAAAAGCTGAGAGACCAGCAAAATCAAATAGAAAATGAACGTGAAGAATTTGAAATACGTCGACGGCAAGAAGAATTACGTTCACAGCAGCAACAACAAGAACAGGAAATACGTCTAAAGTTGCAACAACAAGAAGACGAAATACGTCTGCGACAGCACGATTGAGCCCTGGAAAATGAAAGAAAAAAAATTCAGCCTACGACGAACAAAGATTTCTAAAGCTTGAGTTGACAAAAGGAAGCTCAAGAGCATCTGGATCAGCAGCAAATGAGATAAAATATGTTGGATCAAGACGCAACCAAGAAAGAAGAGCAGCCTGGGCAAAACCAGAGCCTCAACTGTCTGCCCCCAGCCATCCACTACCTCGAAACGATGTTTTCGACCCTCCAACGCATGCCGCATAAGCCAGAGGTGAAACATTTCAGTGCCTATTGAAAAACTACCCTGCTATTTCAACCGGGTGTGGGGCTCGTTTCAGCAGCTTCGACAGATCAGAGTATTGTCAAGAAAACAGAAATTCTTCAAATGAATTAGATTAACGGCCCCGCAAGCACTGTTGACAAAATCAACGTTTCAGCAGCCAGGAACGTCAACGGTCCAAAACAGAAACAGGAGTCTGAATCTCATATACAACTTTCGGAACATATCTGCCGTTAGTAGCAATAGGAGCAGTGAACCAAACCACTCCCCATGTCATATACCAAAAAAAAACAGAGCAGAGGTGACAGTGGCTTGCCAAAACTAAACCTTACCATGTTTTTCAGGAGATCTTCTGGATTGGCAGGAATGGTCGGTTCTATGTAATGTATTTGTTCATCAAGAACAAATCAGTGATACTGAAAAGATGCAATACCCGAAGACCAGTCTCACATTGTCAAGAGAAAGAAACAAAACCGGGAATGGGACTCAGCTCTCAATCATACCATCATGCTTGGGATATACTCAGTGAGAAGTTTGGCTGATAAGATGTCATAGTCAGTGATCAATTCAAGAAAATACATACTTTTCATCCAGTTTGGCACGACGGTTCTACGAGCATTTTCAAATTTGCAAATGTTTTCGACCCTCCAACGCATGCCGCATAAGCCAGAGGTGACAAACATTTCAGTGCCTATTGAAAAACTAATATGGTAGACACTTCAACTTAAATTGGATACAAATCCCAATCAGAGTCAGAACTGGGAATCAGTTCAGCCACGAGAGAACTTTCATCGCAACAGAGAGAGAAATAGTTGCAGTATATGCAAAATCGTCGACTACTAAGAAGCAAACTGATTGTTTTCAAATAGTGGCTTGCCTCCAAAGCAGTAAATCATAAAAACTTGTTAGCACAGACAAAATTGTTGATTGACAGAAGCAATTTTCAAAGCCTTTGTAAGCCAAAAACGAGTACTTTTACTTCAAAGGCTCAAAACTCAAGCAATACTAAGAATCTTGAGTGTCAATTCAAGGATGGATAACACGATTTTGCCACATCGTCTTTTCCTTGACCCGCACACATCTGGAAAAGTCAGAAGAATGTGCATCGCTGCACCAAAGTATAATTGCATAGCATTCAAAGACAAACGAACGTCTATCTTGATCAGACCTGCTGCAGAGTCGGATCGGAATTTTTTTCGGCTTTCGAGATAACCAAATGGCTTTACCAACGGATATAGAAGCACCTCCTCCTAAAAGCGCTGTTTCACCGACAACGGCTGACGTCTGAATTTTCTATGGCGAGAGGATCCAGAGGAGAAAATAGAGGTTTACGAGTTTACACGACAAGTTTTTGGGGCGAAAAGCTTGTGGACTTGTGGTAATGACGCGTTGCACAAATTCGCGAAAGATAATGCAGTCAAAAACGAAAGTTGCGTAAAAAAAATTCAGCGAAACTTCTACAAGGACAACTTCCGAAACTCTGTCAGATCTCTTCAAGATGCAATCAAAGCCAACCAGAAAGTCGGAGGCATTCTCAACAAAATTGGATTCAAATTGATGAAATAGATATCAAGTGACAAAAAAGTCAAGTCGAGGGTCTCAGAGACAGACAGGTCGACGAAAGATGTGAAAACTTTCGAAGCTAACTATAATAATGTTTACTACTCGGACTAAACTGCAATGTGGAGACAGATAGTATAATCGTCTGTCGGGGAACTGAGCGAAAAGTTCCAGCAAATATAACTCAGAGAATTGTTCTATCCTTTGTCTCACCAGTGTTCGACCCGCTTCAGATATGTTCATCCATCACCATGCGAATGTGGTTTCTACTGAAAAGCATTTGGGCAGCAATGGGGCAAGCACGGTGCAAAAAGTTGTCAGCTGACCACTCAAATTGTTCATTGATTGGTCTTCTGAGTTGAGAGAAATAGGGACGCTGTCAAAAAATCTGCTCTATTTGAGATTGGATAAGCAGACTTGAGGTTTCACATCTTTACAGATGTATCAGAAGAAAAAAGGTGCATTGTGGCAAATCTGCTGGACAAAGCGACGTTGAGACTGACCTATGCAATAGGGAAATGTCGTGCGGCACCCATCAGACATATGACAATACCAAAGTTAGAACTCCATATCGCAGTTTACGGAGTTCATCTCAAAAGCAAATACTCCGCAAACCTCGTATGAGACTTCATAAAATCCAACATTGGATCATATCGTTAGCGGTACTACTGTGCCAAAAACCAGCGCACAAGAAACAATAATTGTTTGTGGCGAACAGAGCAGCGGTAATACTTTGAAAACTCATCGATGAGTCAATGGAGACACGTGTCGAAAACCGTGCCGACATAGGAACCCAAGGAAAAACCAATGAAGGACTCCAGGAGTCCATTTGGTTAAACGGGCCAGCATAACTACAAACGGATGAAGATAAAACGCCATAGCAGTGGTGCCAAGAGAACGAAGACGAACCCGACTAAACAATCAGTGCTTAACCAACAGGAACTTAAGCTCATCAATCATTTGTCTGCAAACCCTAGAGCGGCTCCAATTTATTCGGAAACTTAACTGCCTACTGCATGGTGTTCCAGACGTTCAAGCAGTAGGGACTATTCAAAGCAGATTAGATCCATTAAGCAGAGCAAAATTTTGTTTCAATTTGTTCAAACCGAAAGCTTCCTGAAGGCTTTAAAGCCGATAGAAAGCGGTTAACAAACCTCGAAAACATTGAACACCGCCTAATTGTCACTCTTCATAGAAGAAGTGGGAACAATTAGGATGCAGGTCGACCTAAGTATTTAAACCTTGATTACAGTGCCAAACACCCAATGCTATTAACAGCGAAGATTACAATTGTACAATTTCTGTTGTAGAAATCACATTGCGACAGTCTAGATGATGGCACAGAATATGTGAAAAACATTCTTTAACAAGAATTCTGGGTTGTTGGACTGCAAAGTGCATTAAAAAAGTCAAGTCGAGATGTATCAAATGCACCCAGAGGAACGCCAACCCAATCCACCCAACGATGGCAGAAATACCCCGAGAACAACTCGATGAACATGTTTTCCCATTCACTCATACTGGAGTCGACTACATCAGACCCACCCAGTGAACTTTTTAAGACGTACCTTCAGGTGATGCCTCTTCACTTGTCTAATAACCAGAGCAGTGCTCATCGAAGTCGCACATTCATTGGACCCCGAGTCTTTTCTAGCTGCAGTTACAGGATATTTTACAAGTCGGAGCTACCAAAATCCATCATGAGCCACAACGGCACAATCTTCGTAAGAGCAGCCTAGGAGCAAGCCAAGGAGCACCTAAGGAGCTAAAGGCATTGCTGGAAGAATAGGACAAAGCTAATTTTGAAAATGCATAGAAAAAGAGCATTAAAAATTTGTTTGGAAGTTCAACCCTCCCAAAGCTTCATACTTTGGTATCATTTGGGAAACTCTGGTTCAAAGTTACAAGACCCCTGACTGCAGTATGTGATGAACAAGAAGATTTTTAAGCACTCTCACTTCATCATTTCTTGTTGGGACGAGAAAATGCTAGTGAACATTTCAGCGAACACTACCAGAACCCGACAAAATCCTTCAAAACGGCTCAAACATATGCCAACACGGAAAACTTGGACTCCTGAGTGTCTTCTCCAATGGAATCAAAGATCGAAGTGGTCACAAGAAATTGTGCAAATACTGAAGGAAGGAGAACTTGTTTGTATGGTAGATGATTCAGTTAAACGTTGTGAAAACAAAATCGCACGAGCCATCCAAATTTCAAAGGGTGGTGATAGCGTCGTACAATCAACGAGAGTCAAAATTGCACATGGCGAATGCAACAGACCGGTAGTCAAATTGGCGAATTTGTTCGATTTTCAAAAGGGAAAACCTAAGCAACCCGAGGTTATGGCACACGGTTAAAGTAACCTCTCAGCTATTCATGGACCCAACAAACTTCATGACATCAGACCCACAAGTGTTGCTATTTGCACTTACCTGGTGCAAAATTAGCATATTTTGATACTTTGTTGTTTGTTGCCAATTTTCTTAAATTCTTATTTTTTCATGGTCGAAAGTAATACATTCGAGGCTTTTAGAGTTACGTACGTATCAGTTTAGCGTATGTCAATAAAAACAAATATTGCACTAATTCGACATTTACTAAGTAAATATTGATCTAAATCAACTACTTGATTAACCAATCAGAAACGAGTAGCAATCATATTATAGAAAACTTTTACTTAATTATCTACTTTAACCTAATTGTTTGAATAGGGGAACCATATTGTATATAGAGCCAGTAGAAACTGATATCAAGAGCAATTGGCTCTCAGAATAAACTAAAATCGGATTCTTTATCTTTTTCAGTCTTTTTTCTAAGTTTTGATAGATCTTAATATCTTTAAAACTTTAGTAAGTTGAGCTCTCTTATATGGAACTAGCAGCAATACTAGCTATCGGCTGAAGCCTTAAAAATTTCGGCACACGGTTGATCATAGATTATGACTGAGGGTTTTCTCAACTTCAGTCAACAATATTAAAATTACAGTCCTTTAAACCTCTTAATAAATTAAGTGGTTAATTATTTCACGAGATCTTTAGACAATTGGATTCAATGAAGAACCAGGCCGGCTTAAAACCGAGAGGCTGGCTTTGATATTTCGGTCACAACGAAATTCTTCAGCAGCCGCACCCCCGGTTGTAGAAATGATTTGAATGTAATTTTATCAAATATTCTTATATCCTCCTCTTTAAATCCAGATAATATTCACCTTTTTCATTGATAAAATTTTCTAATGCCATTTTTTGGCATTTTTTGTTTTTTGATAGCCTTGGCAGAAAATAGCATGCTTGATGACACTCTATTGTCCAAGGCACAGATGCTCGTTTCGGAATAAATTAGAAAAATGTTTCAATGCACTTGACATCATAACTTTTGATTCTTTTTAGGGGTCCACAAATTGCGATGGTTTGAAACCCACGACAATTATAAAGTGAAATAGAAAACAAGCCTTACAAGAATTTGCGAAATCTAGACCTGCGATACTGATTGCAAGTTATGTCAATGTTTAGAAATGATCAATTGAGGAGGATTTTTAAGATGTCAATTATGGTCTCCACTCACTAGCATCTAGACCAGATGGACCATGTCTTCCTTTTTTCCCATTTTGGCAATTGTTTCTCAGGGCCATTAAATTTCTGGAATATAGAGGAACGGTTTGGCATACACCATTTTTTTAAATTAGTATTCTCTTGTTGAATATCAAGAACAATTTGGAGTTTTTCATTCACGGTCACTTTATCTAATGTCATTAGAACAACGGCCTTTCCATCAACTGAAGCTTATCGTTGTTTTCAAAAAGTTCAGCAAAGCAGGGCAACGTCAGAAGAATTGCTCAAGGGTGGTCAACTGTGACAACATTTCTAAGATTCAGTATCTTTTTCTCGAAAAACATTGTAACATTGTAGCAAAACGAGCTTAGTAGGCGAAGAACTAAAAAGTTGGTGGTTGACTAAAATTATTTTACAGTGCTTTCGCATATCGCATATATGCTCATATCACCATCGTGGTTCATCTACGGCGCTCTCTCATCTCGCACCACAAAGAGAGGGGCCATAGCCACACAGAAGCAGTGGCCGAAAGTTAAATTGAAACTCATTTAACTCATTTTTTTTGGTTGCGAAACAATGTGATAAATACTCGGATTTTGCCTTACTGGTACTTGAAGATAATTTTATTTTTGGAAAATTGGTTAATAATTGTGATTGTTTATTGATGCCCACAACATAGCGGCTCCAGAAATGTTTTTTGCTCAAGTTTTTAGAATTTTCTATCTTTAACTACAGAGAGCAAAGGCGGTTAAAACTAAGCAATGTCAACAAAAAATAGATGTCAAAGCAGATGAAGTCCGCAGAATGAACAAGTTCAAAAACATAGCAGGACAGGTCTTGACGTACAATTCAAAAGATTTTCATTGACTAAACAAAAAACTAGACCCAGAACGGACTATTAATGGGTTGGAAAAACCGTTTAGAAAAAAAAGTAAAAAAAAAATCAAAGTAAGTTGCCGCATCTGAACAAAAACCACTAGTGAGAAAGCGAATTATTGTTCAAAGACCGTTTTCTTACTCTACTTTAAAATTAGAGCGAAAAAAATTTCACGCCGCAAAGCCACTCGCTTTTTCGCTCCACTTTCTGTTTCGGCGTGACCAAAATCACTACTCCAATTTGACTTCAAAAATCATGAAATGGTGTGAACAGATCTTAAAAAAAACATAGCCGGAAGAATTCCGGAAACAACTCGAAGGAGAAAATTGACCATACCTATGACTAAACAACTAGAACAACCTGAACCTTCACAATAGCCAAAACAAATTTAAGGAAGAATAGAAACGGCATACAAAAACAAATTGAACAAGAAATTTTAGAAAACTTAATGAGTTTTTTTAGTAGTACAAGGAGACATAAGGCCGAATAAAGTTCCTTCGCAATTAAAGCAATGAAAAGCTCGCAAAACAAAGGGCAAATCATAGTAGTCTAAGATAAAAAAGTAAAATTGCAAAAAAAATAAGAAAAATGATTTAAATTTTTTCAATTTTTCTATCAGTTTTCCTAAGAAAAATATATAAACCAAGAAAACTTTAGTCAATTGGTATCTCAAATCTGAATATTCTTTCGCTAACAAGCTTCTATTCAAAATCCCACATAAAACATTAATACAAAAAACCAGGCAAAAAATCATTAAATTTTGTCTAAAAATCTGCAAAACTGATCAAAAACCTCCAAATTATCATTAAACTCAAATTAACTAATTGAAACATTCAATTCTTATCAAAACAAGCCTAAAACTAATACAATATGATAATCAAACCTCATAACCATCCAAAGTTGCAAAAAAAACTGCTTCTAAAAGCCGCACTTGAACACAAAAATTTTGCTCGCTTTGAAAAAATTTTTTCACATCAATTTCTCGCCTTCTCAAAAACAGCGGTCTGAACACAAAACCACTCTTTTTTTGCTCCGCTCTTCACTTTTTTTCAGCACCAAAATCACTCCAAATTTCTTCACGCGTTTCATTTACCGCTTCAAAAATCACTCCAATAAAATTTTCTATCTTTAATTTCTATCTTTTCTATCTTTAACTACAGAGAGCAAAGGTGGTTGAAACTAAGCGATGTGAACAAAAAGTAGATGTCAAAGCAGATGAAATCCGCAGAATGACCAAGTTCAAAAACATAGCAGGACAGGTCTTGACGTACAATTCAAAGGATTTTCATTGACTAAACAAAAAACTAGACCCAGAACGGACTATTAATGGGTTCGAAAAACCGTTTAGAAAAAAAGTAAAAAACAATCAAAGTAAGTTGCCGCATCTGAACAAAAACCACTAGCGAGAAAGCGAATTATTGTTCAAAGACCGTTTTCTTACTCTACTTTAAAATTAGAGCGAAAAAAATTTCACTCCACAAAGCCACTCGCTTTTTCGCTCCACTTTCTGTTTCGGCGTGACCAAAATCACTCCTCCAATTTGACTTCAAAAATCATGAAATGGTGTGAACAGATCTTAAAAAAAACATAGCCGGAAGAATTCCGGAAACAACTCGAAGGAGAAAATTGACCATACTTATGACTAAACAACTAGAACAACTATTGTGAAGCCTGAACCTTCATAATAGCCAAAACAAATTTAAGGAAGAATAAAAACGGCATAAAAAACAAACTGAACAAGAAAAACTAGAAACCTTAATGAGTTTTTTAATAGTACAAGAAACAAAAGGCCGAATAAAGTTCCTTTGCAATTAAAGCAATGAAAAGCTCGCAAAACAAAGGGCAAGTCATAGTATTCTAAAATAAAAAAAGTAAAATTGCAAAAAAAAGAAAAATGATTTAAATTTTTTCAATTTTTCTATCAGTTTTCCCAAGAACAAAAAATAAACCAAGAAAACTTTAGTCAATTGGTATCTCAAATCTGAATATTCCTTCGGTAACAAGCTTCTATTCAAATCCCACTTAAAACATTAAAACAAAAAACCAGGCAAAAATCATTAAATTTCGTCTAAAAATCTGCAAAATTGATCAAAAACCTCCAAATTATCATTAAACTCAAATTAACTAATTGAAACATTCAATTCTTATCAGAACAAGCCTAAAACTAATACAATATCATAATCAAACCTCATAACCATCGAAAGTTGTAAAAAAAAATGCTTCTAAAAGCCGCACGTGAACAAAAAAATTTCATTCGCTTTGAAAAAATTTTTTCACATCAATTTCTCGCCTTCTCAAAAACAGCGGTCTGAACACAAAACCACTCTTTTTTTGCTCCGCTCTTCACTTTTTTTCAGCACCAAAATCACTCCAAATTTCTTCACGCGTTTCATTTACCGCTTCAAAAATCACTCCAATAAAATTTTCTATCTTTAACTTCTATCTTTTCTATCTTTAACTACAGAGAGCAAAGGTGGTTGAAACTAAGCGATGTGAACAAAAAGTAGATGTCAAAGCAGATGAAATCCGCAGAATGACCAAGTTCAAAAACATAGCAGGACAAGTCTTGACGTACAATTCAAAACATTTTCATTGAGTAAACAAAAAACTAGACCCAGAACGCACTATTAATGGGTTGGAAAAACCGTTTAGAAAAAAGTTAAAAGAAATTAAGGTAAATTGCCGCATGTGAACAAAAACCACTAGCGAGAAAGCGAATTTTTGTTCAAAGACCGTTTTCTTACTCTACTTTAAAATTAGAGCGAAAAAATTTTCACGCCGCAGAGTCACTCGCTTGTTCGCTGCACTTTCTGTATCGGCGTGACCAAAATCACTACTCCAATTTCACTTCAAAAATCATGTAAATGTGTGAACAGATCTTAAAAAAAACATAGCCGGAAGAATTCCGGAAAAAACTCGAAGGAGAAAATTGATCTTACTTATGACTAAACAACTAGAACAACTATTGTGAAGCCTGAACCTTCACAATAGCCAAAACAAATTTAAGGAAGAATAAAAACGGCATACAATAACAAATTGAACAAGAAAAACTAGAAGCCTAAATGAGTTTTTTAATAGCACAAGATACAAAAGGCCGAATAATGTTCCTTTGCAATTAAAGCAATGAAAAGCTCACAAAACAAAGGGCAAGTCATAGTAGTCTAAGATAAAAAAAAGAAAAATTGCAAAAAAAAATTAGAAAAGTGGTATAAATTTTTTCAATTTTTCTATCAGTTTTCCTAAGAAAAAAATATAAACCAAGAAAACTTTCGTCAATTGGTATCTGAAATCTGAATATTCCTTTGGTAACAAGCTTCTATTCAAATCCCACTTAAAACATTAAAATAAAAAACCCGGCAAAAAATTATTTAATTTTGTCTATAAATCTGAAAAACTGATAAAAAAACCGTCAAATTAGCATTAAACTCAAATCAACTACTTGAAACCTTCAATTCCTATCAAAACAAACCTAAAACTAATACAATATCATAATCAAACCTCATATCCACCGAAAGTTGCAAAAAAACTGCTTCTAAAAGCCGCACGTGAACAAAAAAAATTTCGCTCGCTTAGAAAGAATTTTTCCACATCAATTTCTCGCCTTCTCAAAAACAGCGGTCTGAACACAAAACCACTCTTTTTTCGCTCCGCTCTTCACTTTTGTTCAGCACCAGAATCTCTCCAATTTTTTTCACGCGTTTCTTTTCCCGCTTCAAAAATCATTCCAACAAAATTTTCTGTCTTTAACTTCTATATTTTAAATAAGGGAGAGCAAAGGCGGTTGAAACTAAGCGATGTGAACAAAAAATAGATGTCAAAGCAGATGAAATCCGCAGAATGAACAAGTTCAAAAACATAGCAGGAGAAGTCCTGACGTACAAATCAAAGAATTTTCATTGACTAAACAAAAAACTAGACCCAGAACGGACTGTTAATGGGTTGGAAAAATCATTTGGAAAAAAAGTAAAAAAATCAAAGTAAGTTGCCGCATGTGAACAAAAACCCCTAGCAAGAAAGCGAATTCTTGTTCAAAGACCGTGTTCTTACTCTACGTTAAAATTAGAGCGAAAAAAATTTAACGCCGCAAAGCCACTCGTTTTTTCGCTCCCCTTTCTGTTTCGGCGTGACCAAAATCACTACTCCAATTTGACTTCAAAAATCATGAAAATGTGTGAACAGATCTTAAAAGAACATAGCCGGAAGAATTCCGGAAACAACTCGAAGGAGAAAATTGATCATTCTTATGACTAAACAACTAGAACAACTATTGTGAAGCCTGAACCTTCACAATAGCCAAAGCAAATTTAAGGAAGAATAGAAACGGCATACAAAAACAAATTGAACAAGAAAAATTGAAACCTTAATGAGTTTTTTAATAGTACAAGGAAACATAAGGCCAAAAAAGTTCCTTCGCAATTAAATCAATGAAAAGCTCGCAAAACAATAGGCAAGTCATAATAGTCTAAGATAAAAAAAGAAAAAATGCAAAAAAAAAGCAAAATGGTTTAAATTTTTTCAATTTTTCGATCAGTTTTCCTAAGAAAAAAATATAAACCAAGAAAACTTTAGTCAATTGTATCTGAAATCTGAATGTTCCTTTGGTAACAAGCTTCTATTCAAATCCCACTTAAAACATTAAAATAAAAAACCCGGCAAAAAATCATTAAATTTTGTCTAAAAATCTGCAAAACTGATCAAAAACCTTCAAATTATCATTAAACTCAAATTAACTACTTGAAAGTTTCAATTCCTATCAAAAGAAGCCTAAAACTAGTACAATATCATAATCAAACTTCATATCCACCGAAAGTTGCAAAAAAACTGCTTCTAAAAGCCGCACGTGAACAAAAAAATTTCACTCGGTTAGAAAATTTTTTTTCACATCAATTTCTCGCCTTCTCAAAAACAGCGGTCTGAACACAAAACCACTCTTTTTTCGCTCCGCTCTTCACTTTTGTTCACAACCAAAATCACTCAAAATTTTTTAACGCGTTTCATTTTCCGCTTCAAAAATCACTCCAATAAAATTGATTAATAAAAGGACTTCTCCATTACTCCTCTTCGAGTCGTAAAAAAGACAGCGCCCCAATACAATTCAAATTCTTTGAATTGTAAAAAAAACTTACCAACAACATACTTTTTACTGCTGCCTTCATGATAACGTACACTATTTCCGGAAAATAGAACAAAACACGACTGGATGCAGAACCTTGATAATCAATACTCTAGAACAAACGCCTAAAAGATCAAAACCGGGACTCGGTTCAGACATTGCACAACATTACTTTGCAATTTTTGTTGTCAACCTGCCCTAAAATCACCTCATGATGCACAAATTTAATAAAATGCATTTCATGGCAGACAAAGATAAATTAATTTGTAATCAGAGAAAATAGAACAACTGGTATAAATTTGTGGGAAAACGAAACCTCAGCTAAACGGAACGCCAAAAAATGTTCGAGAAACAGCTGTTGACAGGGGTATACGTAAAGTAACAAAACACTGAAAAAACAACAACATGCCTGTCGTGCCATTCAACAGAGCCTTGATCGATAAAAAGCAAAGTTACAACAATGGGCTCAACACTTAGCGAAAACAAAGCTTGAAAGTAGTTTACATTTTTAGTAACGAGACACCAACAAATGGTAGAGCTCTTGAATCATTCAAAATTTCTGCTACCTAAATCTCAAAAGGGCTCTCGTCATTTTGGCTTCAAGTATCCAATGTTAGTTCGTTTTGTACACAAACAGCCAGATCATATTCCAAATCAACAGTGATGATTTATTTTTAATAATTTAAGAATCCTAGGAAAAAGAACAGCGATTGTAAAAATTAGTTTTTGAAAAAAAAATAATTTTGGTTTTTGAGTTCTTTAACACAAAAAATCTGATACCGGTAAAATCAATGCAGTGAAGATTAGTGAAGCTACTATTCAAAAAACTTGGTATTAATACAACGAAAAGGGAAGAGTAAAAAATTAGTAATTTTTTATGACACCTGTAAATTTTGGAGCGCTCGAATTTTCGTTTTGAACGCACGAAAGTCTGGTCATAGGCAATTTTTAAACGCACGAAAGTCTGGACATAGGCAATTCTGAAGGCACGAATGTTTGGACATAGGCAATTTTGAACGCACGAATGTTTGGACATAGGCAATTTTGAACGCATGAAAGTCTGGACATAGGCAATTTTGTACGCACGATAGTCTGGACATAGGCAATTTTGAACGCACGAAAGTCTGGACATAGGCAATTTTGATGGCACGAGAGTCTGGACAGAGGCATTTTTGAAAGCATGAATTATTGGACATAGGCAAATTTGAACGCACGAAGGTCTAAAAATAGGCAATTGTGAACGCACGAATGTTTGGATATAGGCAATTTTGAATGCCCGAAAGTGGGGAAATAGGCAATTTTGAAGGCACGAAATTCTGGACATAGGCAATTTTGAACCCACGATAGTCTGGACTTAGGCAATTTTGAACGCACGAGAGTCCGGACATAGGCAATTTTGAAAGCACGAGTTATTGGACATAGGCAAATTTGAACGCACGAAAATCTGGACATAGGCATTTTTGAAAGCATGAATTATTTGACATAGGCAAGTTTGAACGCACGAAGGTCTGTACATAGGCAAATGTGAACGCACGAATGTTTGGACATAGGCAATTTTGAATGCCCGAAAGAGTGGACATAGGCAATTTTGAACGCACGAATTTCTGGACATAGGCAATTTTGAACCCACGATAGTCTGGACTTAGGCAATTTTGAACGCACGAGAGTCCGGACATAGGCAATTTTGAAGGCACAAATGTTTGGACAAAGGCAAGTTTGAATGCATGATAGTCTTGACATAGGCAATTTTGAACGAACGAATGTTTGGACATAGTCAATTTTGAACGCTCGAATGTTTGGACATAGACAATTTTGAACGCACGAATGTTTGGACATAGGAATTTTTGAACGCACGAATGTTCAAACATAGGCAATTTTGAACGCACGAATGTTTGGACATAGTTAATTTTGAACGAACGAATGTTTAAACATAGGCAATTTTGAACGCACGAAAGTCTGGACATAGGCAAATTGGAACGCACGAATGTTTGGACATAGTCAATTTTGAACGCACGCATGTTTGGACATAAGCAATTCTGAGCGCACGAAAGTCTGGACATAGGCAAATTGGAACGCACGAATGTTTGGACATAGTCAATTTTGAACGCACGATAGTCTGGACATAGGCAATTTTGAACGCACGAATGTTTGGACATAGTCAATTCTGAACGCTCGAATGTTTGGACATAGGCAATTTTGAACGCACGAATGTTTGGACATAGGCATTTTTGAACGCACGAATGTTTAAACATAGGCAATTTTGAACGCACGAATGTTTGGACATAGTTAATTTTGAACGAACGAATGTTTAGACATAAGCAAATTTGAACTCACGAAAATCTGGACATAGGCAAATTTGAACGCACGAATGTTTGGACATAGTCAATTTTGAACGAACGAATGTTTGGACATAGTCAATTTTGAACGCTCGAATGTTTGGACATAGGCAATTTTGAACGCACGAATGTTTGGACATAGGCATCTTTGAACGCACGAATGTTTAAACATAGGCAATTTTGAACGCACGAATGTTTGGACATAGTTAATTTTGAACGAACGAATGTTTAAAAATAGGCAATTTTGAACGCACGAAAGTCTGGACATAGGCAAATTGGAACGCACGAATGTTTGGACATAGTCAATTTTGAACGCACGAATGTTTGGACATAAGCAATTCTGAACGCACGAAAGTCTGGACATAGGCAAATTGGAACGCACGAATGTTTGGACATAGTCAATTTTGAACGCACGATAGTCTGGACATAGGCAATTTTGAACGCACGAATGTTTGGACATAGTCAATTCTGAACGCTCGAATGTTTGGACATAGGCAATTTTGAACGCACGAATGTTTGGACATAGGCATTTTTGAACGCACGAATGTTTAAACATAGGCAATTTTGAACGCACGAATGTTTGGACATTGTCAATTTTGAACGAACGAATGTTTAGACATAGGCAATTTTGAACGCACGAAAGTCTGGACATAGGCAAATTTGAACGCACGAATGTTTGGACATAGTAAACTTTGAACGAACGAATGTTTGGACATAGTCAATTTTGAACGCTCGAATGTTTGGACATAGGCAATTTTGAACGCACGAATGTTTGGACATAGGCATCTTTGAACGCACGAATGTTTAAACATAGGCAATTTTGAACGCAGGAATGTTTGGACATAGTTAATTTTGAACGAACGAATGTTTAGACATAGGCAATTTTGAACGCACGAAAGTCTGGACATAGGCAAATTTGAACGCACGAATGTTTGGACATAGGCAATTTTGAACGCACGAATGTTTAGACATAGGCAATTTTGAACGAACGAATGTTTAGACATAGGCAATTTAGAACGCACGATAGTCTGGACATAGGCAATTTTGAATGCACGAATGTTTGGACATAGGCAATTTTGAACGAACGAATGTTTGGACATAAGCAATTTTGAACGCACGAAAGTCTGTACAAAGGCAAATTTGAACGCACGAATGTTTGGACATAGTCAATTTTGAACGCACGAATGTTTGGACATAAGCAATTCTGAACGCACGAAATTTTGGAAAAAGACAATTTTGTACGCACGATAGTCTGGACATAGGCAATTTTGAACGCACGAATGTTTGGACATAGGCAATTTTGAACGCACGAATGTTTGGACATAAGCAATTCTGAACGCACGAAAGTCTTGAAATAGACAATTTTGTACGCACGATAGTCTGGACATAGGCAATTTTGAACGCACGAAAGTCTGGTCATAGGCAGTTTTGAACGCACGAATGTTTAAACATAGGCATTTTTGAACGCATGAAAGTCTGGACATAGGCAATTTTGAACGCACGAAGGTTTGGACATAGGCAAATTCGAACGCACGAAAAGTTGGACATAGGCAATTTTGAACGCATGATTGTTTGGACATAGGCAATTTTGAATGCACGAAGGTCTGGACATAGGCATTTTTGTGCGCACGATAGTCTGGACATAGGCAATTTTGAACGCACGAATGTCTGGACATAGGAAATTTTGAACGCACGAGAGTCTGGACATAGGCAATTTTAAAAGTATGAATGTTTGAACATAGGAAATTTTGAACGCTCGATTGTTTGAACGTAGGCAATTTTGAACGCACGAATGTTTGGACATAGGCATTTTTGAACGCACGAATATTTAAACATAGGCAATTTTGAACGCACGAATGTTTAAACATAGGCAATTTTGAACGCACAAAAGTCTGGACATAGGCAATTTTGAACGCTCGAATGTTTGGACTTAGGCAATTTTGAACGCACGAATGTTTGGACATAGGCAATTCTGAACGCACGAAAGTCTGGATATAGGCAATTTTGTGCGCACGATAGTCTGGACATAGGCAATTTTGAACGCACGAATGTTTGGACATAGGCAATTTTGAACGAACGAATGTTTGGACATAAGCAACTTTGAACGCACGAAAGTCTGTACATAGGAAATGTTGAACGCACGAGAGTCCGGACATAGGCAATTTTGAAAGCATGAATGTTTAAACATAGGCAATTTTGAACGCACGAAAGTCTGTACATAGGAAATGCTGAACGAACGAGAGTCTGTTCATAGGCAACTTGGAACGCACGAATGTTTGGACATAGGCAATTTTAAACGCATCAATTCTTGGACATAGGCATTTTTGTACGCACGATAGTCTGGACATAGGCAATTTTGAACGCACGAGAGTCTGGACATAGGCAATTTTAAAAGCATGAATGTTTGAAAATAGGCAATTTTAAACGCACGAAAGTCTGGACATAGGCAATTTCGAACGCACGAATGTTTTGGACATAGGCAATTTTGAACGCACGAAAGTCTGGACAGAGGCAATTTTGAACGCAGGATTGTCAGGACATAGGCAATTTTGAACGCACGATAGTTTGGACATAGGCAATTTTGAACGCACGATAGTCTGGACATAGGCAATTTTGAATGAACGAAAGTCTGGACATAGGTAATTTTGAACGCACGATAGTCTGGACATAGGCAATTTTGAACGCACGAAAGTCTGGAAATAGGCAATTTTGAACGCAAGAAAGTCTGGACATAGGCAATTTTGAACGCACGAAAGTCTAGACAGAGGCAATTTTGAACGCACGAGAGTATAGACATAGGCAATTTTGATAGCATGAATGATTGTACATAGGCCATTTTGAACGCACGAAGGTCTGGACAAGGGCAATTTTGAACGCACGAATGTTTGAACAAAGGCAAGTTTGAACGCACGATAGTCTTGACATAGGCGATTTTGAACGCACGAATGTTTGGACATAGACAATTTTGAGCGCACAAATGTTTGGACATAGGCAATTTTGAACGCACGAATGTCTGACATAGGCAATTTTGTAAGCACGATAGTCTGCACATCGGCAAATTTGAACGCACGAAATTCTGGACATAGGCAATTTTGAACGCACGAGAGTCTTGACATAGGCAATTTTGAAAGCATGAATATTTGAAAATAGGCTATTTTGAACGCATGAATGTTTGGACATAGGCAATTTTGAACGCACGATAGTCTGGACATAGGCAATTTTGAATGCCCGAAAGTCTGGATATAGGCAATTTTGAACGCTCGAATGTTTGGACTTAGGCAATTTTGAACGCACGAATGTTTGGACATAGGCAATTCTGAACGCAGGATTGTCAGGACATAGGCAATTTTGAACGCACGATAGTTTGGACATAGGCAATTTTGAACGCACGATAGTCTGGACATAGGCAATTTTGAATGAACGAAAGTCTGGACATAGGTAATTTTGAACGCACGATAGTCTGGACATAGGCAATTTTGAACGCACGAAAGTCTGGAAATAGGCAATTTTGAACGCAAGAAAGTCTGGACATAGGCAATTTTGAACGCACGAAAGTCTAGACAGAGGCAATTTTGAACGCACGAGAGTATAGACATAGGCAATTTTGATAGCATGAATGATTGTACATAGGCCATTTTGAACGCACGAAGGTCTGGACAAGGGCAATTTTGAACGCACGAATGTTTGAACAAAGGCAAGTTTGAACGCACGATAGTCTTGACATAGGCGATTTTGAACGCACGAATGTTTGGACATAGACAATTTTGAGCGCACAAATGTTTGGACATAGGCAATTTTGAACGCACGAATGTCTGACATAGGCAATTTTGTAAGCACGATAGTCTGCACATCGGCAAATTTGAACGCACGAAATTCTGGACATAGGCAATTTTGAACGCACGAGAGTCTTGACATAGGCAATTTTGAAAGCATGAATATTTGAAAATAGGCTATTTTGAACGCATGAATGTTTGGACATAGGCAATTTTGAACGCACGATAGTCTGGACATAGGCAATTTTGAATGCCCGAAAGTCTGGATATAGGCAATTTTGTAAGCACGATAGTCTGCACATCGGCAAATTTGAACGCACGAAATTCTGGACATAGGCAATTTTGAACGCACGAGAGTCTTGACATAGGCAATTTTGAAAGCATGAATATTTGAAAATAGGCTATTTTGAACGCATGAATGTTTGGACATAGGCAATTTTGAACGCACGATAGTCTGGACATAGGCAATTTTGAATGCCCGAAAGTCTGGATATAGGCAATTTTGAACGCACGAAATTCTGGACAGAGGCAATTTTGAACGCACGAGAGTCTGGACTTAGGCACTTTCCGTCTGGGAGTGTGTGGACAAACCGACTTTCGGTCTTGGATCTCAAACTGGGAACAGTAATCTTGCAGAAACTTTTAATTGTTCTTTATTTTGCTAATTAGGAAACTCAGAGGACAAGGTGTTATTGAAAGTTGAGAAAGATATGAAACTGATTGATATGAAGAATGATGCTTTGATATGTGAAAAAAATATCACAGAACACAATCAACTGAGCGCAGTCGTTAAGTCGGCCCGGTTTAGCAAAAGTGTATAAAAACGCTACGAATTTGCGCCCCCATTTGTCCAAAGCAGCTAGTAGCTGTCAAAACTTTAATAAATTTTGACTCAATTGTTTTTGAGAAAGTCCCGTTAAGGAACATAAATTTCTCAATCGAACAAGTCCGTGAAATATTAAATTACAACGTGTTAGAACCTTAAGAAAGTGAATGAAACATTGTCCATCTGGAGGTAAAGGGATTTACAATAGCTTCCGTGTGAGCGAATGAGTCAACATGGCATTAGAGAACACTATTCAGCAGACAATATGCTCCAGAAACAGCAAGATATACGATGAAATTTCTCTTGAAGCCAGCTGTGACAAATTTGCGAATGAGGGGAATAGATAATTCAATTTGTAAAAAGCATGATCGTGGTGTGGCATAATCAGTTTTCTGGCAATAGTTCTCAAAAACATCGCGAAAAAATCTTTCGTGGACCGTTTAAAGTCTAAAGAGAGATCGTAGTTGAACGTCACATGTCAGCAATTGAATTTTGTCAAGAAAGCAACCGTGAATCACTAATCGTGAAAAAGAGGAGTTGCCTCCACGAGAAAGGACATCTGGTATCACGTAAATTGTCAAAATATCAACGTCAGTTGCGTGTTTCATTTGAAAGACACGGCTTGGTTTTGAAGGACACGGCTCTATATAAAAAATACAAAAACTGAAACGCTTTTAACCAAAAACTCAAAAAATACAAAAACCGAAACGCTTTTAACAAAAACTCAAAAAGTACAAAAACTGACATAGGCAATTTTGAACGCACGATAGTCTGGACATAGGCAATTTTGAACGCACGAAAGTCTGGAAATAGGCAATTTTGAACGCATGAAAGTCTGGACATAGGCAATTTTGAACGCACGAAAGTCTAGACAGGGGCAATTTTGAACGCACGAGAGTCTGGACATAGGCAATTTTCAAAGCATGAATGATTGGACATAGGTCATTTTGAACGCACGAATGTTTGGACAAAGGCAAGTTTGAACGCACAAATGTTTGGTCATAGGCAATTTAGAACGCACGATTGTTTGGACATAGGCAACTTTGAACGCACGAATGTTTGGACATAGACAATTTTGAACGCACAAATGTTTGGACATAGGCAATTTAGAACGCACGAAAGTCTGGACATAGGCAATTTTGATCGCAAGAAATTCTGGACATAGGCAATTTTGAACGCACGAAAGTCTGGACATAGGCAATTTTGAACGCACAAAAGTCTGGACATTGGCAATTTTGTACGCACGAAAGTTTGGACATAGGCAATTTTGAACGCACAAAATTCGATACATAGGCAATTTTGAACGCACGATAGTCTGGACATAGGCAACTTTGAACTCACGAATGTTTGGACATAGACAATTTTGAACGCACAAATTTTTGGACATAGGCAATTTAGAACGCACGATTGTTTGGACATAGGCAACTTTGAACGCACGAATGTTTGGACATAGACAATTTTGAACGCACGAAAGTCTGGACATAGGCAATTTTGAACGCACGAAATTCTGGACATAGGCAATTTTGAACGCACGAAATTCTGGACATAGGCAATTTTGAACGCACAAAAGTCTGGACATAGGCAATTTTGTACGCACGAAAGTTTGGACATAGGCAATTTTGAACGCACAAAATTCGATACATAGGCAATTTTGAACGCACGATAGTCTGGACATAGGCACTTTCCGTCTGGGATGGTGTGGACAAACCGACTTTCGGTCTGGCACCTCAAACTGGGAATAGTAATCTTGCAGAAACTTTTAATTGTTCTTTATTTTGCTAGTTAGGAGACTCAGAGGACAAGGTGTTATTGAAAGTTGAGAAAGATATGATGCTGATTGATATGAAGAATGATGCTTTGGTATGTGAAAAATATATCATGGAACACAATCAACTGAGCACAGCCAGTTTAGCAAAAGTGTATAAAAACGCTACGACTTTGCGCCCCCATTTGTCCAAAGCAGCTAGTAGCTGTCAAAACTTTAATAAATTTTGACTCAATTGTTTTTGAGAAAGTACCGTTAACAAACATAAAGTTCTCAATCAAACAAGTTGGTGAAATATTAAATTACAACGTGTTAGAACCTTAAGAAATTGAATGAAATATTGTCCATCTGGAGGTAAAGGGATTGTACACTAGCTTCCGTGTGAGTGAATGAGTCAACATGGCATTAGAGAACACTATTCAGCAGACAATATGCTCCAGAAACAGCAAGATATACGATGAAATTTCTCTTGAAGCCGGCTGTGACAAATTTGCGAATGAAGAGAATAGATAATTCAATTTGTAAAAAGGATGATGGCGGTGTGGCATAAGGAGTTTTCTGGCAATTGTTCTCAAAAACATCGCGAAAAATCTTTCGTGGACCGTTTAAAGTCTAAAGAGAGATCGTAGTTGATTTTCATATGTCAGCAATTGAATTTTGTCAAGAAAGCAACCGTGAATCACTAATCGTGAACAAAAGGAGTTGCCCCCACGAGAAAGGACATCTGGTATCACGTAAATTTTCAAAATATCAACGTCAGTTGCGTGTTTCATTTGAAGAACACGGCTTGGTTTTGAAGGACACGGCTCTATATAAAAAATACAAAAATTGAAACGCTTTTAACCAAAAACTCAAAAAATATTAAAACTGAAACGCTTTTAACAAAAACTCAAAAAGTAGAAAAAAACTGACATAGGCAAATTTGAATGAACGAAAGTCTGGACATAGGTAATTTTGAACGCACGATAGTCTGGACATAGGCAATTTTGAACGCACGAAAGTCTGGAAATAGGCAAATTTGAACGCATGAAAGTCTGGACATAGGCAATTTTGAACGCACGAAAGTCTAGACAGGGGCAATTTTGAACGCACGAGAGTCTGGACATAGGCAATTTTGAAAGCATGAATGTTTGAACAAAGGCAATTTTGAACGCACGAAAGTCTGGATATAGGCAATTTTGAACACACGAATGTTTGGACATAGGCAATTTTGAACGCACCAATGTCTGGACATACGCAATTTTGTAAGCACGATATTCTGCACATCGGCAATTTTGAACGCACGAAATTTTGGACATAGGCAGCAATTTTAAAAGCATGAAAGTTTGAAAATAGGCAATTCTGAACGCATGAATGTTTGGACATAGGCCATTTTGAACGCATGAATGTTTGGACAAAGGCAAGTTTGAACGCACGATAGTCTTGACATAGGCAACTTTGAACGCACGAAAGTTTGGACATAGACAATTTTGAACGCACAAATGTTTGGACATAGGCAATTTAGAACGCACGAAAGTTTGGACATAGGCAATTTTGAACGCATGAATGTTTGAACATAGGCAATTTTGAACGCACGAAAGTCTGGACATAGGCAATTTTGAACGCACGAAGGTTTGGACATAGGCAATTTTGTACGCACGATAGTCTGGACATAGGCAATTTTGAACCCACGAAAGTCTGTACATTGGAAATGTTGAACGCACGAGAGTCTGAACATAGGCAATTTTGAAAGCATGAACGATTGGACATAGATCATTTTGAACGCACGAATGTTTGGACAAAGGCAACTTTGAACGCACGATAGTATTGACATAGGCAACTTTGAACGCACGAATGTTTGGACATAGACAATTTTGAACGCACAAATGTTTGGACATAGGCAATTTAGAACGCACGAGAGTCTGAACATAGGCAATTTTGAAAGCATGAACGGTTGGACATAGTCAATTTTGTACGCACGATAGTCTGGACATAGGCAACTTTGAAAGCATGAATGTTTGAACAAAGGCAATTTTAAACGCACGAAAGTCTGGACATAGGCAATTTTGAACGCACGAATGTTTGGAAATAGGCAATTTTGAACGCACGAATGTCTGGACATAGGCAATTTTGTAAGCGCGATGTTCTGCACATCGGCAATTTTGAACGCACGAAATTTTGGACATAGGCAGCAATTTTTAGAGCATGAAGGTTTGAAAATAGGCAATATTGAACGCATGAATGTTTGGACATAGGCAATTTTGAACGCACGATAGTCTGGACATAGGCAATTTTGAATGCCCGAAAGTCTGGACATAGGCAATTTTGAACGCACGAAATTCTGGACAAAGGCAATTTTGAACGCACGATAGTCTGGAGTTAGGCACTTTCCGTCTGAGAGGGTGTGGACAAATCGACTTTCGGTCTTGCACCTCAAACTGGGAACAGTAATCTTGCAGAAACTTTTAATTGTTCTTTATTTTGCTAATTAGGAAACTCAGAGGACAAGGTGTTATTGAAAGTTGAGAAAGATATGAAGCTGATTGATATGAGGAATGATGCTTTGATATGTGAAAAAAAATATCACAGAACACAATCAACTGAGCACAGCCGTTAAGTCGGCCCTGTTTAGCAAAAGTGTATAATAACGCTACGACTTTGCGCCCCCATTTGTCCAAAGCAGCTAGTAGCTGTCAAAACTTTAATAAATTTTGACTCAATTGTTTTTGAGAAAGTTCCGTTAACGAACATAAATTTCTCAATCGAACAAGGCCGTGAAATGTTAAATTACAATGTGTTAGAACCTTAAGAAATTGAATGAAACATTGTCCATCTGGAGGTAAAGGGATATACACTAGCTTCTGTGTGAGCAACTGAGTCAACATGGCATTAGAGAACACTATTCAGCAGAAAATATGCTCCAGAAACAGCAAGATATACGATGAAATTTCTCTTGAAGCCAGCTGTGACAAATTTGCAAATGAAGGGAATAGATAATTCAATTTGTAAAAAGCATGATCGTGGTGTGGCATAATCAGTTTTCTGGCAATAGTTCTCAAAAACATCGCGAAAAATCTTTCGTGGACCGTTTAAAGTCTAAAGAGAGATCGTAGTTGAACTTCATTTGTCAGCAATTGAATTTTGTCATGAAAGCAACCGTGAATCACTAATCGTGAACAAAAGGAGTTGCCCCCACGAGAAAGGACAACTGGTATCACGTAAATTGTCAAAATATCAACGTCAGTTGGGTGTTTCATTTGAAGGGCACGGCTCTATATAAAAATTACAAAAACTGAAACGCTTTTAACAAAACTCAAAAAATACAAAAACTGAAAGGCTTTTAACAAAACTGAAAAAATACAAAAACTGAAACGCTTTTAACAAAACTCAAAAAATACAAAAACTGAAAGGCTTTTAACAAAACTGAAAAAATACAAAAACTGAAACGCTTTTAACAAAACTCAAAAAATACAAAAACTGAAAGGCTTTTAACAAAACTGAAAAAATACAAAACTGAAACGCTTTTAACAAAACTCAAAAAATACAAAAACTGAAAGGCTTTTAACAAAACTGAAAAAATACAAAAACTGAAACGCTTTTAACAAAACTCAAAAAATACAAAAACTGAAAGGCTTTTAACAAAACTGAAAAAATACAAAAACTGAAACGCTTTTAACAAAACTCAAAAAATACAAAAACTGAAACGCTTTTAACCAAACTGAAAAAATACAAAAACTGAAACGCTTTTAACAAAACTCAAAAAATACAAAAACTGAAACGCTTTTAACAAAACTCAAAAAATACAAAAACTGAAAGGCTTTTAACAAAACTGAAAAAATACAAAAACTGAAACGCTTTTAACAAAACTCAAAAAATACAAAAACTGAAAGGCTTTTAACAAAACTGAAAAAATACAAAAACTGAAACGCTTTTAACAAAACTCAAAAAATACAAAAATTGAAAGGCTTTTAACAAAACTGAAAAAATACAAAAACTGAAACGCTTTTAACAAAACTCAAAAAATACAAAAACTGAAACGCTTTTAACAAAACTGAAAAAATACAAAAACTGAAACGCTTTTAACAAAACTGAAAAAATACAAAAACTGAAACGCTTTTAACAAAACTCAAAAAATACAAAAACTGAAAGGCTTTTAACAAAACTGAAAAAATACAAAACTGAAACGCTTTTAACAAAACTCAAAAAATACAAAAACTGAAACGCTTTTAACAAAACTGAAAAAATACAAAAACTGAAACGCTTTTAACAAAACTCAAAAAATACAAAAACTGAAAGGCTTTTAACAAAACTGAAAAAATACAAAAACTGAAACGCTTTTAACAAAACTGAAAAAATACAAAAACTGAAACGCTTTTAACAAAACTCAAAAAATACAAAAACTGAAACGCTTTTAACAAAACTCAAAAAATACAAAAACTGAAACGCTTTTAACAAAACTGAAAAAATACAAAAACTGAAAGGCTTTTAACAAAACTGAAAAAATACAAAACTGAAACGCTTTTAACAAAACTCAAAAAATACAAAAACTGAAACGCTTTTAACAAAACTGAAAAAATACAAAAACTGAAACGTTTTTAACAAAACTCAAAAAATACAAAAACTGAAACGCTTTTAACAAAACTGAAAAAATACAAAAACTGAAACGCTTTTAACAAAACTGAAAAAATACAAAAACTGAAACGCTTTTAACAAAACTCAAAAAATACGAAAACTGAAAGGCTTTTAACAAAACTGAAAAAATACAAAACTGAAACGCTTTTAACAAAACTCAAAAAATACAAAAACTGAAACGCTTTTAACGAAACTGAAAAAATACAAAAACTGAAACGCTTTTAACAAAACTCAAAAAATACAAAAACTGAAAGGCTTTTAACAAAACTGAAAAAATACAAAAACTGAAACGCTTTTAACAAAACTGAAAAAATACAAAAACTGAAACGCATTTAACAAAACTCAAAAAATACAAAAACTGAAACGCTTTTAACAAAACTCAAAAAATACAAAAACTGAAACGCTTTTAACAAAACTGAAAAAATACAAAAACTGAAAGGCTTTTAACAAAACTGAAAAAATACAAAACTGAAACGCTTTTAACAAAACTCAAAAAATACAAAAACTGAAACGCTTTTAACAAAACTGAAAAAATACAAAAACTGAAACGCTTTTAACAAAACTCAAAAAATACAAAAACTGAAAGGCTTTTAACAAAACTCAAAAAATACAAAAACTGAAACGCTTGGACACGGATTGGTTTTGCTCTACAAAAAAATACAAAACCTGAAATCTAAAAATAAACAATTACAGAAAGATACTTGGAAAATGCCAAATGAACTAATTCTGGCGAGTCAGCAGAACCAATTATGCGAGTCAACTTTAATTGTCCAAGAAAACCAGAGCGAGTTCACAATACAGAAAGTTGATCTAAATGATAATCTTAATTTTTGAATGTGCAAATTGAAGTAGGTAGCGATAAGATAAACTGTAACTGGTACCAAAATCGACTGAGACGATGGTTCCACTAGTTTTTCCTCAGCTCAATTTAGCACAAACATATCTTTAAAAAAAAACTGTTCATCAAGTTTTCAAAAGTACAAGCGCATAAGCGGCTTTTAATGAAGTAAGCACAGCAATTATGGTTTGATTTTGACAAAAAATAATTATTGTCGAGACTGGACATCAAGAACTGTTAATGAAAAACTGATAACCCCGTTCTTTCTCCAGTACAGGTAAACATTTTTTAAACTTCAAAACAAACCGTCAAATTCTTGTGACATTTCTCCGAATTTCACTACACGGAAATTGAGAACCCGACTAACCTCAGAGAAGTCACCTCTTGGAAACGTTCTAAATTATCACGTAACAAATGAAAATAAGTGGTAGTGGGCAAAATTACAGACCGCTCCCCTGAAGCGGAACGGCTAATGACGATTGAAGCCTCGAAACATAACAAGCGTAATCCAGTCTTCAACACTTTCAGACATTTGACCTTTTCACCTCATTCCAACGAGTTTTGTATATCAATTTATTTTTTCGTAGACTGAAAAAATAAAATTCAGATAAATGATTTTGTAGAATCGTAAACTTGGTGCTGAAATTTACTTTTTTTAAATTAATCACTTGTATAGTTTTAATAAAGCATTCCTGATGATGCGAGAAAACGCCCAAGTGTTCCATTTGATAATCTAATATTGTGTTCATTGACGTTTTACTATGATTATAATAATAGCATGAAAATTAGAGAAGTGGTTGTTGTTACTAATGGAAAAGCACATTTTGAGATATACTTTTTGGCTGTGGTCCAGCTCTCAAGTTTGCAACTATTATACTTTCGTCATTGGATTTATGGCAACAAATTTCAAAAACACGGACATTCAGTGTCTTTCTTCATATTACCACATGGAGCTTTGGAATTCTTGATAATTATTGGAAAAACCTTATGAAATTCGATCAGCACCCAGCTGTTTTGTGATGTTTCTTTTTTTAAAAAAAAGTTTGTTATAAAATACTAGATTTGATTAATCGAATATTGCTTGACTCGGAGAGCTTCTCCTGTAAGGTTTTCTGCGTTGATCAATAGACCAAATGAATTCCTCTCCAAACTGCATCACTAGCGATTTTCTCTAATTTGATGATCTCCGGATTAAAATTTTGCTTCACTCTCTTGATGAGGTTCGAATAGACAAATGCTATTCACATGGAGACCTAACTTCATGCAGATGTGGTACATACAAGTCTGAGAAGGTTCTTCGGTGAAAAAAATTTGTTTTGGACTGAGATTGCTGTTAGGTTAACAAAAATTTTATCCATTTTCAAATCAATGACGTTTTTAAACAATATGTATTATGTACTCATATTTGCAGTCAAGTAAAATAAACTGAATCTACCAAACGATTTTAGAGTTTGTTATGTATGTTCGACTTGACTCAGCAATACCGGCGTGACATCATAATAAAAAGAATCATTTTGAAATGAACATAATGATTTCTTCGATGGCGTCAGAAACTTTTTGGTATGCATGGAAAGTGGCCATTAGTTTGAGATTTTCTACCAAAGGAACCAAAACAGTTTGTTAATACTCCACTCGAATTGCCAAATTGGAGCTGTAACGTGACTAACGTGGTCAACATTTTCAAGGTCCTTTCACAATATAAGTCTTTGGAACGTCCCTTTGAATTGCATCGAGCAACATTAGTAGCACTTGAGCTCTATAGAGAAATAAGTTTAGAATTCTGAGGAGTTTTGCGCTCCTTGCCCAAAGTCTGTCATCGGTTTTTTATACAATCTCTTCTGTGAGGTGGTAGTGGGTGTATTGTCAACTTATGCAACCTGCATATCTGTAGATAGTTATATTTCGTTATGAAATACTTCGTGACAGTTCTTTTATTCTTCAATTGTTGTGCCTTTCTCAATAGTTCTCATCTCATCGACAAATTAAATATTAACAACGATGTTGATATAGACGTTTTAATTAACGGGGTAATTTTCAACGGGTATTTTTTAAGCTTTGATAAAACTTTGAAAAGTTAAACAGTTGAAATTGTAGAAATGTAATAAGAGTGCTATTTTTTGTTCATGTACATAATCATTTGTATAGTTTTAATAAAGCAACCCTGACGATGCATGCAGTTGACAAAACGTTCGGTTTTAAAATTCAAATGTGATTTTATTGTCTTTTGTACTAAATTTTACCATTAAAAGTCGGGGAATTGGTGCTCGGTACTCATGAAAAATTGCTGTTAATGCTAAAGAATAACTTCTTACGTTCATGGTGCTTTACCGCCTTTTTTATAAATTGATTTGTTGTAAAACCGGAAATTTTGTTCTTGCTTAAAATGCGTAACTTGAAACAAAACATGTGCAACCCAACTAATTGAAACTTAAAGCTAAGACTCAAGATAGATAGCGACCTACCCCGTTTCCAATGCGGACCAGCGGAGCCATGGCGTTATCATTTTGGCGCTTCTTGGGAACTCAGTGAGCGAACCTAGGACCTCTTGCTTAAGTTATTTTGAGTGGTATGTGCTACATGGAAATGAACACAGATGGACAACCATTGAGATGGACAAAAATTAAGATGACAAAAAGAGATGGAAGAATTGATTTGAGCACCTTCAACGACAACATCACTGAGGGCTGTAATTCAGATGAGATTATGCGCAATCTCAGAGAATTGTTATAGTAAATTTTTTTTGTCCCCCGGGTCCTAAGTTCTCCAACCACCAGGGATAAGGAGCTATCTGATTATTTTCCTTTCAAATGTTTAAATTTAGCCAAATACTGAAATTTGAAACCTTACATCAGTGCCGTTGTTCTAAATTATTTGAGTCCCATTGATCAACAATTCTTAATTGAAACGAACAATCACGCGAAGTAGATCTTCCTGGTTATTTTTCAACAAACAATTTCGAAAAAGTTTTGGTTAGTAGCAACGTTTAAAAACAATTCAACAACCACGCGTAGCAGCTTGTCAAGTTTAGTTTTTGTCAAACAATTTCAAAATTGATTAGTTGCAAGACCCGATGAAAAATTTTACCGAGTTTTTATCAACAAGCAAAACGAAGAGGATGTCGACAGCCCGCTCAGGCCAAACTGAGTCAGCAGCAGCTGCACGAAACAACCTCTAGTGTTCTGCCGGAAAAACCAGCTTGCACTAGAGCCCCACTACAGCCCTTCAACAGCAAGCCATTAACAAATTGAAAAAAATTCTTTGCTACCGCATAAAAAACCAAATTTCTTTTTTCTATAGTTTCTGCTAAAAGGAGCTCTGGTTTTAAAATCAGTTATCAAAATAAAATTGCAACTGAAACTTTGAACCTTGCCATTTTCAGTCGGCACTAGACTATTTTTAATTACTCTGGCAAAACAAAACAAGTTGCCAGGGACGTTTAGCTTAGAACAATTTTTGTATGAGACAGAAAAATCAATTTTCTTTAAACTTCTTGCAAGAAAACAAAATGGTTTTCTTGCAAAATTTTGGCAGAAAGCTAGTTATCTCGTAAGATTCTGACAGAATGAGCGGTTATGTTGCAAGAGTCTGGCAGAATGTTGCATGATCATTCATAATCTTGCAACATTCAGGCAGATTCTGACAGAATCCTGCAAGATAACCAATCCAAATCTACTGATGTTGACACAAATTTTGCCACTAAACCACAAAATATTGGGGAAAGCAGCTCAGGTTCACTCCAAAAAAGAAATAAATCTTTTGAAAAGTTTTTTTTCTCTTTATTCATCGATATTACGTATGCCAATTACTTGATTTTTTTTGAAAAAGTTGTGTCTATTTATGTTGCAACTCCACGTTACTTGTCATTTTGGATAGAACCTTGATACAATTATCATTCATATAAATTTAATATGCCTTGTAGTTAGCTGTTTTTTGTTCCAGAGGATAGTTATACTGTCATAGTTATTTTCAGTTTCTAAGAGCGTAAGTCACTCCCACAAAGAGATATCCTTGCTTATGCTCCGAAATTGATGTTCAACTAGAAAAAAAGTTGTTCATTTTTGTTCATTTTTTTGTTTTGTAAATAAAAAAAGACACCGGAGAAAAAGACGAAGTGGAGTCATAAATGTCAATTTTTTTTTTGTCATTTTAAGAAACGATTACTTTATATTAAGTAAAGTTTGTCAGAACTATTTTCTTTGCCAGCGCACCCAAATTTAGCGCAAATTTTGCACACACAGGCTAATTGAATAACTACATACAGAGATAAAGAAGCCAAAAACAATACTAGCGTCACAGGAAAAAAAATTGACAACTTTAAATCTCTTTTTGGAGAATAAATTTAAACATACACAAAGAAATTAACAAGGGTGATAACTTACTTGGATCGAGAGTAAGAATTTTATGGAGCACCGAAGAAAATATGTATTTCTTCACAAAATAGAAATTTGAAGTTTTTCAAAGTTACCAACTCTGACTATTAATTATTTTTCGGCAGACTGGATTTTAAAGTTAAAGTTCTTAAGACGATCGAAGCCAACTGACTTCAATAGTTCTCTCTGGTGACCCGTTCTATCGAGAGTTCCTAATTTTTCCTAAATTTCTATCTCCGTTTTTTCGAAAAAGTGAACCCGGCTCTTGTAACCACAACACTGCTCAGCCATTGTTATCTGATTCTTCACAATAATCTGTGACAGAGACAAGTATAATTTCATTCTGTTTTCAAGTTTATGGAATCAGGGTTATACATAATGTTGACAAAGCCCAATTCGTTCACTTCACTGTTGTATCTTTTTGAAAATTAGATTCCAAGTGACGGAAGAATTGATTTTTCAAAAAAAAAACCGACTATCAGTTTGTTATTACAAAGGTCGAAAACGTAATTATCGTTTATAGCAGTTCCAGTGTCCCCGTATTGTAAAATTTTTCATACAGTCAGCTTTTTCTTAGCTTTTTAGTTAAGCACAAGCTTGTGGAGTTCATTTTACCAGTGCTCTTTTCAACCCAGTCGAAAATAGTGGAGGATTTACAAAAAAAATCATCACACAAGAGATAGAGACTTGAAGCGCATGTTAAAATAAATTGTCAAGTCCCGATTTTGAAAATATGTTTTTCTTTTCGTCTCTGTTAGATGGTCTACAGTTTTACTAAGAGTTTCAATTTTCTTCCTCTGAATGGCAATTTGTTTCAATTAGAGTCTTTCATTCTTCAAAAAACTAATGCATGACTTCCTATAATACTCTTTGGTGTCAAAACATTTATGAGTTGAATAGCGCCCTAGATTGAGAATCTCGGCTGATCATTTTTCTCGGTCTTGTTGAACATCTCCACTTTCCTTAGCATCAAAAAACCCTGCAGTAACTGGTCTTTTTCCAACTTCAGGCTTTCAAAACCCACTTACATTTCCCTAAAATGTATTCGACGTCTGATAATTTCTCTTTTTCCAACTTTAAGTTATCTATTTTTAACTAAAGTCCCCGAAGAATTGTTTCAGTTTCTTAATGAGAGGTTATCAGCTGACTGGCATTTTGTCAGTGGGAATAGCAAATGCAGTATTAGCATTTTATGGCACCGATGTCCGAGCAATACTTCTCTCCTGCCGTATTAATTATCTATCTTTCTCTGGATCACGAGAGTCAAGTTTCAAAACATTAATACAATGAGGTAAATGTACGTATGATAGCACCAATTCATTCGCATCACCCCCAAAAGTGATGACTAATCTCTCGTTTTGCAAGATAGTCTTTCAAACAAAGATAAAGTTGTTAGCGGCTCAGCGCAGGTTATAACTTAAAGTCCGTATATACGTTGTGTTATGAAATTCCTTCTCTGCTCTCGTCCCCGTTGAATTTGAAGTTGGTTGTCAAATTAGTTTGTCAAATTAGGCACTCGTTGACCACTCAACCCACCATCAAGAAGAATACGTTTCGTTTGGAGTGGTGTCATGCTCAGTTCAACCTTTCGAGAGGACGGCTATCTCTCCCTCTCTCTCTCTTTCTCTCTCTCTCTCTCCATCTCTCTGGAAGTCTTTTTCGTTTTATAAATGGAATATATTTTGACAGTGTTTGACTTTCGTTGTCAAACATTTTAGTTGACTCTTTATTTTGCCGATGTTGACATTTTTGGGTGTATCATTGTCAGTTGAAAATCAATGGTTTGAGAATCCCGGAAAAATACTTTTGTGTTCACACAGATCAATAACGTTTGCTTTTTCCGTTGGCAGCATCTCAAAAACTCTAAGACCGTTAAGAGTGTTTAGAAAATTTTGGAGTCTTCAGATTAAACCTCTTTGCAGTTGAATGGAAATCAGAAGCAAAAATGCGTGTCAACTCTTTAGTACAACAAACTTTTTTTTATCCCTCTTAGGGATTAAAACAACCTTATGCGTACGTTGACTACTTTACCTATGATGATGTCATCGTTCCACTGCACCTATGAAGACATTTCAGTAAAATCAAACCTCAACCTTACATTCGCTCCTTTTGAACAAACTTTAAAAAATGTATTCTTAGAATTTAAATACAAAGAATAAGAGTTTTGAAACTTGAAAGGCTGGTATGCTTTTTTAAATTATCAGACTTCAAGCAAGCGGTGGAGTAAAATCTACTTTTTCCGAGATGGAAGTATTGTTTTTCAGAGAAATATTGAAGAGATGAGC
This sequence comes from Convolutriloba macropyga, assembly GCF_964194025.1. Taxonomy (NCBI): domain Eukaryota; kingdom Metazoa; phylum Xenacoelomorpha; order Acoela; family Convolutidae; genus Convolutriloba; species Convolutriloba macropyga. Next base: position 37,182,522 of record NC_134476.1, read on the forward strand.
GAATGAAACTGAAGTTGGATAGGGGTAGCCTGCATGCTGGATATTTAAATTCCGCACAAATATTTCGTGGCGTGACTGCACATTCTTGGTATGCCACGTGCAATCTCTGTGATCACTAATGTAGGCCGACAATATTTTGCGAAAATTCCCTTTGACAATAGCAACACATGTACTATTCCTGATTGTACTGGTTATGTGCCTCAAAAGTTTTGCAACATGATAAGAGAGTTTAAAGGTTGTTTTTATACTAATGCTTGTAGGCAGAAGAACTTGAGTGCTTTGGAAGAGAACGGAAATATTTTTTCTCAACTTGGAGAAAGCAAGCGGAGAAGGATGTTGGCTGAACGTCAACAACCACAAAAGTATCAATTCCAATTTGTCAGCTACCGTTTTGCTGGGAACAAACTGCCGTCTGCATACGTTCGTCTATATTGGTCTAACTGAGGACACTTTTTGGTTAATAAATTGCATGCATAAAAAACAGAATAAGTCCGCCCGCATATCAAGGCACAAGCTAACCAACGTAGCTTTGTGTACGTCATTCTATGAGAAGGAGCACGAGAAGTCGTAATCGATCTTGCATTTGGAACAATGTTTTAATCCTTGCAGACAGGGCCAGCAAAATATTCATCAAGGATGTTCTTTTTTTATGTGGAAAACAAAGCTTCTATAGCAACAAATAGTTTATACTTCTTATGGTGAAAAACTGAGTGGTGTCATTGTAGGTTCACAATAAAATGGGCAATAGGGAAAAGTGTAAACTCCCTAATGATTGCGGTCATTCTGAGCTATTCATAATCGAAAGCCAACACAACACACTTCTTGCATGCAGCCTGTTTTAGATTTCGATAAGCATAACGGCCTTCTTTGTTGAGCATAAAGGGCAGTAGAGAACAAATCCGTAATTTTGGTGTTTTATATCCTAACTGATCAAGAGTCTTTAGGAGGATTTTTATTGAAAAGTGGTGAAAGATTTGTTGAGCTTCAGGGTATACCGTGAATGTCAACTTTGGCTAGGAAAAATCCCCTTAGAGTTTATCGGGGTACACAACTGTTCTGTTATCGACAAATGTAAATTCTTGACACCAGTCATTGACGGCAATCATCAGAGGGAATTTTTCCAATATCTAAAAAACACCTCTTGAGACGTGCTATTTATATATTTTTCTATTAATACAAAAAAAAATTGGTAACAGCAAGTTTTAAAGGTAATCAAAAGAATGGGGGACTAAATCTGGCGCGGCATCTAAGAAAACAAAAAAATCAAATTGCTGAGTCAGGAATTACATGAATAAAACCTTCGTGGGTTAAAATTAAAAAATCAAAGTAAACAATAATGGTTGTGAAACATGATTTTTTGTTGGGTAAAAAATTGAATAGATTTTTTGCACGTGGGTTATGGCAATTTAGGTACCATGGAATTTGAATATAATGGCAAGAAAAATTGTTTAGTTATAAGGACTTCTGATTTCATATGGTGGGCGAGACAACAGTGTTTGTTCAAATAGAAAATAAAAAACCTCGATTAAATCGAACTGGGATAAAAAGACATTTCACCAAAATTTTCTTAACCTATGGAACAAAAATTAACTAAATTAAAAACTTGATTCCGGCTTTGCTTTGAACGTTATTTTGGAGCCAAAGAATTCAACAAATGATTATTCACATTTAGGCACATTCAACTTGTGCATATCTTTGCAGCAGGTTATCAAATTTATATAAACATAATTACGCTATAAATATAATTGCTCAAAGGATTAGGAAGAAAAGCAATGTTCCAAGGTGCTAAAAAGCTAAGTTTGCGAATGCGGAAATGTTCACATTAAAAAAAGATAATAAAGGTATAGCATGGAAGCAACAACCAAAACTATTGTACTTAATTTGATCTTTAGAAATTTATTGGAAAAAAAATAGATTATTGACAATATAAGGATAATTTGATAGAAGTAAAATATAGGAAAACAGCGTTTTTGTAATAGATTTTTTCAAGATGTTGGATTTGAGACTCAGGGACTCAGGGAAAAATATCATTCTGTTTATAATACTTATAACGGAAAACTGAAAGCAGAGTCGGATTGCTAATATTGCAACAAAAAATGCAAACACACAATTTCGGTAAATTTTTTTAATTTTAGAAAAACATTCGGAAATTTTTCAATACCCAGGAAGGAGTTCGTTTAATTAGGAGGGGATGCATTGAAAAAAACTAAAAAATCAATGTTAGATATAAAATTTGACTCCTGATTTCTTTTATTCTGATAGTATCTCACTCTTAGGGTTGATAATTATTGAATGTTTACAATTTGATTTTAGATTAAGAATTAATTCCTAGTGAAATCTTAGTAAAAACGCTTTCAAATTTGAATCAAAATGCAGTCGGATTCCAAAAGTTTTATTAGCAGATCAAATCTGGCGTTCGATGCAAAAACAAGGACGTCGCAACGTTAAAATATCTTTCACTGATAAATTTTACCCGTAGATGAACAAGATGTTCTGAAAGATGGATATAATATGACGAGACATTAGAAACAAATTTCAACAACCGCACATATTATTTGGCAGATGGACGAAGGAAAGTAAAGGAAGCAGATGGGTTAAATCCATTAAAAAAAGAACTTTGAAGGAATATTGGGCCAATGGGCATTTTTCATCAGCCTGAGTTCTTGATTCGACATGAAGTACATTTTCACTAAACTTATCATGTTCTTCGTACAAAATTAGTTCGTAAAAAGTTTCTACAGTTTGTTTTGTTTCAGAACAAAAACCGAAGCCTAGTTTAACTTCAACAATTAAAAGAATTGAGTTTCTTGATGAGGGAAGATGAAAGGAGGCAATTTTGTTTTGATAATTTACAAATTCAGCATCAAAATCTAAGGCATAAACAGGAGTAGAAAAGCCGATGAGCATATGACCATTTGCTGATTTGTTGTGCCTTTTGGAGTCGTTGAAGAAACTTGGAAGTTATCGTCGTTTTGAAAACAAATTTAGTTCTAAATTGTGCTATGCGATGTTCATAGAGCATGACTGTGACTCCTTAATCGTTTCTCGGGCAAAACGTCAGACGGATAACCGTCATTTAAGAAAATCGAAGAAGAAAAAGAAAAATCAGATGTGGTATCATTAAAGGAGCAATTTGACATTGATTCTCAACATTTACGTCTTAGGTACAATATCTTCGTGCTGCAAGTATTTTTCAAATTTTAAAAGTTCTCTTTACTTCATGGTACAAATACATTTTTGGGTTCACGAAAAAAATTACTCACAAAATTGTGGAAACAGCGGAGTCTAAGTTGATTAAGACTTCTATTTGGACGTATTTTCCCAAGGGAGGTATAAGCAACAATACTACCGATAAATGAGCAGATACAGAGAGCAAACTTTTTAGTCAAAGATGTTAAACCGATGTCCCTGATAACCCCCATTAACCAATGAGGTGAGTAATCTCCGACATTTTGGGTAACTGAATCGAGAAGATAATTTTTATGAACTAACAAACTGAAATCGTAATTCATCAAATATTAGAAGTTTTAAGACTTTCAGAGTAACCTTTTCTGATGATTAAATTTTTCTCTGACGACTGGATTTTAAAATTATTGTTCTTTAACCGTTCAAAGCAAACCTGACTTCAATAGTTATTACTGTTGTTCTGCTCTACCATTTTTGCTTCTATATTTCTACTTTCGTATTTAGAAAACTGAATCCAGTTTTTGTAATCACCACACTGCGCAGCAGTAGTTATCTGATACTTCGCAAAAATTTGCGACACCGACAAGTCTCATTTCATTCAGTTTTCAAGTGTATGGAATCACACTTATGCTTGATATTAACCAAGCCCAATTCGTTCAGTTCACTGCTTTATCTATTTGAAAATAAGATTCCAAGTGACAGTAGATTTGATTTTCTAAAAAAAGTCCGACTATCACTTTGTTGTTACCAGGTCTAAACCGTAATTATCGTTTATAGCGGTTCTAATGTCCTCGTATTGTAAAGTTTTTAATGCGGTCAGCTTGTTCTTAGCTTTCTAGTTCTTTTTACCCGTGCTCTTCAGTAATGTGTACATGGCTACCTCCGCACCACGGCGCTGCAGAGGTAGCCATATACACAATAATCCATTACTGAATTTCCCTTCTTATATATAATTACATATATATATATATATATATATAATATATATATACATTTATATATAATATATATATATATATATATATTATATATATATATATATATATACACATATATATCCACTAATATAGCACTCTATTTTCCCTTGAAATATTTAGTGCTGAAGGAAAGGATAGTGTTGAAAATATTTGAAGGGAAATTAGAGTTCTATATCAGTATATATATATATATATATATATATATATATATATATATATTTATATATATATATATATTTTATATATATATATATATATATATATATATATATATATATATATATATATATATATATATATATATAAGAAGGGAAATAGACTAATGTGTACATGGGTACCTCCGCAGCCCGGTGGTGTGGTGGAGGCAGGCATATACACATTATTCTCTTCTCAATTAGAGTTTCGATTTTCTTCCTCTGACTTGCAATTTGTTTGAAATAGAGTCTTTCATTCTTCAAAAACTATTGCATGACTTTCTATACTGTTCTTCAGTGTCAACACATTTATAGTAGAATAGCACTCTAGATTGAGAAGCAGTGCTAGTTTCCTCTTGTAAAATCTTAATCTGGTCTGCTTGTTCTTAGTTTCCTAGTTGAGCGATGGCTGGGGGGCGTTTTACCCGTGTACAAAAAGACAAATAATTAACAGAAGAATTTTTTGTCATTCGGTAGTTAAGTCTTATTACTTCACGTCTTGTGCAACCTCTCTTGAATCTTGAAATTTATAACTGGGTTTAGTTTAACGAAATTTTAAAAAGACTGATTGCAAGCTAAGCACCAAATCAAAATTTATTTTTGCCTGCGTTCAGATTGGAATCAAATGCCCACAAAACTAATAATAAAGAAAGATTGAGGACCAATGTTTTTGTCAACACCATTATTTTGCAGTAATGTTTTTGTGTCAAAGTGCAGGTGATGATAATCAGTCATCTGAGATCATTTTCTCAGCTAGTTCACTAAGTTTAAAATATTTCGGTTATTTACAATTTGGCTTCATCATTCGAAATAGCTCAAATAGGATCCGATGCAGAAGCAAATGAGTCAGAGCTTTTCTGAATTTGAGTCAGGATATTTGGTTCTATGAGTCAAATTACCGCTTCTTTGCCCAAAATAGACGACTTATGTTTCAACATATCGGGATTATGACTCGAATAAAAGCGACATTAATTTTCGGGTCATATTTCAGCCACAGCTCTCAGGGTAATAAACGGAAGGGGGTGTGGTTCTCGACAGCAAACCATTCAATAATCATTTCTTAATTTTCTGAAGTATACAAATAAATTTTAGAAAAGTTTTCACATATATTAAATTTTTATAAATACAAAATGATTCCCGACTTTTAATTACACCGATAAAAATAGTTTTAAAAGTATCACTGGTTCCAGCAACAGTTGTCAACCGTGCAGCTGGCCGCAATCTCCGTTCTCCATTATAACCACCACGGACATTCTGGCGATCCTATTTTGTCCCACACTTCTGAAACAAAGTCCAGCTTTCACTTAAATGTCACCGCTATCGATCATTTTCCTTCACTTGACTCTGATGCTGCGGTTGTAACACTGGTTTATGCGTCAGAAAAATCAGCTAATTGTTTGGTGAATGAAGTACAAAACCAAGAGGTGATCTATGATCAAAAAAAGTTGCAGTGCACGCTAGCTGAAAAAATCTGACGGAATTGGAACATGTGATCAAACCAATTGAAGAGAGATTTTCCGCTGATTGTTGATTGTTTGGATGATTACGTGATTATCCATTGCAAAGTCTTCTATGTCGTTCGAAAGCAATATATACACACATACTCACTCACCTCACACACACACACACACACACACACACACATATATATATATATATATATATATATATATATATATCCAAAAGCGCAATTGGCTGGTCTGCTACCTAAGTACAAGTCGGCCAGGTGATATTTCTTCTTCTGGATCTTTTTCTCCCTCATCATCTTGAACTGGTAGTAGTTCTGGTCCACCCAGTCTAGCTCACAATCTCCATTCTCTGGAAGTTTGACCCCGTCATTAAGGGCACTATTGTAGATTCGCATGTTTAGGGCAAACACATCACGGTCTGACAACACAGCATAATTATTCATTTAACATCATAATATATTTCACTGACGATTTCCGAATGTCCTCACTTAATTCCTATCCCGCAAGGACTCGCTGAAAAAAATGTTGGCAATAATCTTACAAAACAATTTGCTTAATTTGTTCACAAGCGCTGTAATTATGAAAAACATTCAAACATAAGAAATTGTCAATTTTCCTTGATTTTAATTCAACAAAAGCGTTTAAAACTCTTAAGAGCTTTTCGTCGCTTCACGCGCTTTTCTTCGTTTTGAAAATGACAATTAACAGTTTTTGTGGGCTTTAGAATGTAAGAAGTCATATCCAGTTCTCTGAAAAAACCTGACCGCCAAGAAGAGAGTCGCTTGCTATATGACAATAAAACTAAATTTTTTAGGCTTTCAAAGAGGGTTAAAGGATGCAAGACTGGGCCAACAGCAAGATATTTCAAAAAAAGTTTTCAACCAATTTTCTCTGAATTTTTTTTAAAAAAAGAGGATCTTTTCCGTTTGTGCCCCTCCCCCTCCCCCCAAGCTTACTGGGTGCAAATTATTTGCACCCCCAGACGCACGTGCCATATTTTTACCTAATGATTTACCATGAAATAACACGTGCTCTGTAATTGGGGGGAGCATAAGGTACTGGGGGGGGGCACAAACGGAAAAAATTCAAAAAAGCATTCAATGAAGCTCGTTGAACGAAAACTGGATATATTGTGCTAATATTTATGCCCACAGTCTGGGGGACGAAACAAAATAGATCCCATTTTTTTACAATTCTGATTCGGTGGCTTGCAATGAGGCCCTGTTGCTATAACGAGCATTTTAGAAAGAAATGAAAATGATCAAAATTAGAGCAGCTACTAGCTCGTTAGGTTGATTCTATGTCAACCCAATTATAGAGATAGGAAAGTTTGGAAAGTCTTACTATGCTCTCTTATGTTAAGCTAGCAATTCAAGCTCCAACTTGCAATCACGACTTAATAACTAGAGTTTATAGTCTAACACACACTCGCTAACTGGTCCAAAATGCAAGACTCTGACTTAGTTCTCTTATATAGAGCTATTCTCTCAAGTTCCATCTTATAATCGCGGCTTGTTTACTAGAGTGAAAACTCGAATACAAACCTAAAGCTGTGCATCGTGTCTCGACACTTAAATTTTATGGTTAAAGTTTTATGCCGGTCCCAAACCCTATATGGGTAACTCCTAGCTTGACATGTTGCTTCTATGTCAACATCGATTAGATGATAGTAAATTTTGGGACTTTTGTGGGTTGCGAGCTCCACAATCTAATAACTGATTGCAATCTTGTGCTCACCGCTGAGCCAACTGCTCTCAGCAGCGAGTTTTACTATGATCTTTCATATTCAGCTATCATTTCAAGCTCCATTTCTTGATTACAAATTACTGACTGTTACCTATACGCTTATAGAACGCCTGAATTTGTGCATCATATCTCCTCACTTAAAACTTCTAGTTAGAGCGTTATGCTGGGCCCATATATTATTAGAGCAATTACTAGCTCGTTATGTTGTTTCTTTGTCAACATTATTTTATTGAGATTAAAGTTTGGGACAGTTATGGGTTGCGAGCACCACAATCTGTTTTCATTGTACTCCTGTGCTCTCCACTGAGCCATTTGATCCACACTGCGAGAGTCCTACTATGCACTTTAATATTAAGCTACCATTTCAAACTCTATCTTATGATCACAACTTACTTACTACAGTGTATATTCTAAACAAGTGTGTACGAGTGTATACTCCGATATTGTGCATCACATCTCCTCTTCTAAAATTTCTGATTAAAGCAATAAGCTGGGCACCGAAAGCAGAATGAGCGTGTGCTGAATGATTTACGTTCAGCACAAGTTCTTTTTCACGTTACGGTGTAAAAAAACAACAAAGTTAATGTTTTTAGCGTGATTTACCACTCAGTACGCTCTTGTTCTGATATCACACTGTCTGTTCAATTTTTAGACAAGGTTTACTCTGTTTTAACTGTGAAACTTTGGGTTTACTCAAAATTTTCCTTGGCTTTCAATATTAGAATATTGTCGCATTCCTTCGATTACACAAGACAAAAGCACAGGATGGTAAAGATTATTCTTGATGGCAAAGTCTCTAAAAATTTTAGGCTCTGCGTCCTTCGCCAGAAACGAATAAAAACGAATAAACGAATAATCGTAAGAAACACATTTTTACAAAAAAACTTATTACAGGGAAAACGAGTAGCAGAGCTCCCTAAATCTATAAAACTTAAATTTGGTAAATTCAATTTTAGCTTGAACGCCATAATCCATTAATTTCTAAAGATTGACTTGTCTATGTGCGTATTATGCAACTATTGAAGCCCAAAGTCATTATCCAATGACCTCTATAGACTGACACTACATATTGATAGCTTGTCCGAATCGGCTGAATTTGAACAAGTTTGGAGGACAATGATGACTTCCGTGAATGGCTCTAGGCCCTCACAGAGTAATCGCTCAAATGATTCTATGTTAACACGGAACAATTAAACGTCGCATTTTGAAGAAACCTCTAACTTAAGGTTAATGGATTCAAAACACGGTCAATTTCAGAGTTACATTTTCATTGTGTAGTGTTATGGGTTAATGAACAAAATTCTAGCAAGAAAAGTAAAGCACTAATCAGTTAGTATCTGTTTCCAAATCAAAAGCAAACAATTGTATTCAAAGTTTATTATATCAGTTGGTTATGTATCGCTAGTTATAGCCTAATTAGTAATTAAATTTGAAACTAGCTATTAAAGTTTTAGATTTCAGCGAGTAAAGAAGAAGAAGAATTTATTTCTCCAAATAAAGCAAAAATAAGTATATCACATACACTAACAAAAACAATTTTGAAAAAAAATTACACTGACAATGTGACAATATGGAGATAACAACGGAACCACTGTGGCTCTCAATCGTTTTCCCTGAAATAATTTAATAAATGAACTATTTATATATTTTTTAAAAAATTAGGGGAAAATTTTACTAAATGTTTTTGATATCATGGGCCCAAAAACGCCAACAACTCGAATTCTAGAAGGCTTCGGACGCTCTTATTTTGCATGAAAAAATTCAAGTAAAAAATTAGTGTAGGCCCCGAGGGGCCTGCACCGCCAAAATAACATTTTTTTTAAATGTAAATTTTACCAGCTGACGATTATCCAAAATGTAGGAGTATTTAATTTGATGATAAAATGAAGAGATAAATTGTTGTGATACGCTTGTTAGATCATCAGTAATAATGCCTTGACGTTTCAGGATGTTGTACAGTCGGGTTGCTCTATACGACATGGAGTATCTTTTGATTTTTGTTTTATAGAAAGGCTCTTTAAGGAGCTGCATATTTACGAATCGCGTTACACGAGATAGACTTTCAAAACAAAGCATATCTTTAAGGTAACTCTTAGAACGTAGATTTTTTTTTAATGTCTTGAGGGTAAAATTCAAGAGATCGCAAATGTGCATTTCATATACCGTAAGTAACTGATTAGTAAGGAAAAGCTCCGACGACGAATCGAGCCGTTTTCTGAAAAAATCAGTGTAACTATTTTTTTCTGAAGTATATGAAGTCACTTCAAGCGAAAAAACCTGCAGCAGCCGTACACCAGGATAGCGTACTGTATAATTGAGCTGAGTGCTCAACTGCATACAAAGCCCTCAGAACAGTGTTAGTTGAGAGACAAAAACATGAAATCTTATATACTTCGCGAGACTAAAGACCATAGGCTGACCCATCACGCACTTTCCGGTTGACTTATATTTGTTGAACACTACACAAATTCATCTTCAATATATCGTGATCCAGAAATTGTATGTTGACCAATCACTGTAGAACATTTTTTTTCACTACAAAAAGGAGAAGGGCGAATTTGACAAACCTCCTAAAACGGTACATGCAAAAAATGCATAGTTCAGAGGAGCATATTGTCTGGCATAATTTCATAATTTCACATATCTTTTGCGTGGGTCGGGCAAAAGATATTGCATTTTTGGCCTGAGCAAAGTTCATTACATCTTTTTTGGTTGGCTAAAACTCGGCTCAGGGAAAAATTTAAAACCTATTGAGCCAAAAAACATTCAGAAGTGTAGTTTGGCTCAGGCATAACTTCTCCGAGCCAGTTTTTACCAGCGCCAGTTTTTAAATTCCCATCAGTTTTTTCACGAACTAATGTTTTCAATGGCCTGTCGTTTTGGTTAGTATTCTCCACTCTCTATTTTAGTTTTATCAAAAAATCTTGCCATGATAGAGGAGGTTATGGTCCATTTCAACGCTTAAAATGTCTGTGCGTAATTCGAATATCCAGACTTGTGTATGTTCAGGGTTCATTTGCTTAAACCCAATTCCACGTTTATTTCACTTCATTTCACTTTATTGTTTCCATACTTCTTGAGAAAAAAAACGGAGAACTTTTATGCTAGCCCCACTTTTTTTCAGACAATTTTTTCAGAGTTTTTTTAGGGCATCCCAAGTCAACCGTATGTGGTATCAATTTGAAGCTCTCTGCGTCTATGTTTTCAGCTAAGGAAGAAAATTCAGGAATTTTTTTTTAGAAAAAAATTTTACAGCATTTTCTATCCATAACTTCAGCCAAATTAGCCTAATTTTTGATCAAACTTAACAAAAAAATGGTCGAAACACAATAAATTACAACAACTACCGGTTTTTTTGACGGTGAATTTTAAAAACAAGTTTTTTATTGTCTCGTCAATGTCTCCAAATAGTACAGAACTAGAATAATAAAAAACGTTTTTTTAGAAAAAAGTTGCGACAATTTTTTATTCGAAACATGCATTTTTATGAAAATTTAGGCAATCCTTCGCCTTTGTTCGCCATACCTTTCATCCAACGCTCAGTTTGTTTCAATTTCTTGATAACGTTTTAATAAGCAGGGAGAAAATCATTTGAGATCTGTCTATTGATGGTTATTTACAAAAAAATTTTTGTAAAATTGAAAAGTTTTTAAGATAATTTATATCGAAACCGAAAAACTAATCAATTTTTAGGTTTAAAAGATAGCCTGTAATTTGTATGCAAGCACAATTGCTTGAATGCTATTCAACAATGACTCATTCTGCATTTTGGACTGTCTTGGACTACACAGAGATTTGAGACGAAATAAGATATTTTTTCGTCCATTATTAATTTTTGATCAACTTTTCTAGCCCTAATATTAATATTTTCATGTTTGCGTTCTGCATTGAAACAGCAACTTGTGGATAGCTCCACGTACTCAGTGAACTCTTATTGAGTTCCTTTTTTGTAAAATACATATTGCTTTGGGTGCAGTCTATTTTGAAGAACTCTTCACAGTTTTTAGTGACCTTGATGTCAATTAGATGTCCAATTTGAGGAAACAAATCAAACAGCAGAACGTGAATTCACACCGAAAACATCATTCTTCAGGGCGTGGACGGTTATTTTATTGAATTGCTGGGCTTTGATGACTGCTTTCAATCCTTTTTCAATATCAGAGTTCTTCACGAATGATATTAAAAAGCAACAAGTAATTTCCATTACTGATTAGCTCCAACTACATGAATCAGTTTTTATGAATCTGAAATTTTTTTTTGAATTTGAAAATACTTATTTTGAAAATAACGTTACCATTTTTAATTTTAGTACTCCTAATCATTGTCTTTTTCGACAATTTGCCTGATTATCATTAATGATGACAATATAAATAAAACACAGGCAGTTGCAAGTGATTCAGTGTTTCATTTATGATCAAGCAGATCACATGCTTTCAGAAGATACGTTCTTCAAAACAGTACATTATACTTTTTAAAATCTGTTGACTTGTGTTCTTTCTATGGTTCTGTTGTCCTGAGTGCTGCTGATAGTTTTGTCGAGTTTCAGATTAAAAACAGTTTAAAACAATTCTATCCTCCACTGTCCCCACTCTATACGTTTTTGCTAATTCTAACGTTGTTACTTCAGTAATCGAAAATTAACTAAGGTTAAAAAAATTAGTTGGCTATTGGTTAACGTTTTATCCTTCAGTCCGAAACAAAATGATTTGAATAGTATTAGATGCTGTCTGGTATAAAATATCGTTTTTTACCCATCTTGTAGGTAGCTTATGCTTCTATCAAACTAGATATTTTTATTTTGAGAATCTGAATTTTGTAGATTTGATGCTCATATAATAATAGTATATTCCTTCTCGGAGTGTTGAAGCGAAAACTAAATCATAGAACTTTTACCATTCATTAGAGTTCCAAAAAAGATTTTTAAGTTTAACTTCAAAGGCACATAAGCTACCAAAACCTTCTTTGATTTCAGTGTTGTCACATAGAGAAACATCTCGCAAGATAAGAAAAAGAAAGCTGAGATTTCTAATATAACTAGTATATTTTCTGCTATTACTTTCTTCCTAAATTAGTTTCATATTTTTTTAAATTTCGTTTTTTCTCACCTTTTTGTCAATTTTACAGCTATAAAACTAGCTAGTTCTAGAATAAGTGAATTGCCAACTGTTTTGAAATTTCAAATCACATTTGCTAATTTTGCCAGCTCTTCGCCTCTCCACGGTATTTTTTTTGTTCTAACTATTTTATCAGGTAATGTGATTGAATTATTAGGGTTCTTAGCTTTACCAATGTATAAATTTGGTTTTTTTAAATTAATTTGTAACCACATGTTTCAAGCAGGCCTGACATTTATTTCCCAATTTGGTAAACCCCTTCTGTTTTATCGTTAGCAGAACACTTCAGTAGTCATGAAACCAATTAGTTAATCAGAGCTTTATTTTTGTTGTTTTTCCTTGCTGGGATTTTATTCTAGGGCATGTCCTGCTAGGTTGATGAAATTCTCAATCTGATGGATTCTTTTAATCTGTTTTCGCCGTTTGTTTATACAATTGCCCAAAATTTTGACTTGTGCGTGTTGTTTTATACTTTTGTTTTAGCACACCAACGTATAGGGATGTTGCAATAATAAACTTGGGAAAAATTGAGACACTTTTGTCCCCTTGATAATGTAAGCCAACAAGTCAAAGTAAATGCGACAATTATTTAACAAAAGTTTCAGTTTCGTATTTTGCAAAGTGTTACGGTACGGCTAAAGCAAGCTTGATAAGTGAAGGGTCTTACTGATTACATCTGACTTGGAGCTTTTATTATTTAATGAGTTCTGTTTTTTCATTAGCTAGATAAACCATTTTTTGTTAAAACTATTGTAGTATAACTTCTGCAGCCACATTTACTAATGTTTTTGACGAATATGTTCTTGCTGAAAACAGAAAAGTGTATGGAAAACAGTTAACGTTGATTTATAAGTCATCACTTTGACTTAGAATTGTAACAAAATCATTAATTTATCAAATAGTTATAGATAAAAACTGTTGAAGCTCAATCAAAATGGTATATAATGCAAAACAGTTCAAACTTAAAGGTTTAGTGTAAGTTACAACACGTTTTACGAAAACTCTTTTGATAATTTTTGTCATAATTTAAGTGCAATTAAGTAGATCGTAATTCAAGGTTTGTTAGTCAGGTTTTATGCTTCCTCTGAAAACTCAAATATTTTTCCGTTGTGTTTCTGTTTCAAACTTCAGCTAAATAACTTTAACCTTTTTCTTGGCAGCTTGCTGAAAACAATGTTTGGTGTTGAAACAGACGTTTCTGAAATATTTATTTCGTTATATTGATTTGATATATATTATGATTTCAATTGCGAATGTATGCGAACATCCTGTGCCACGCACAGAACAAGCGAACCTTCTTGTTTCACCTTCGTTTTACAACCTTCTCTCTTTCCTTTCTTTTCATATTTTTTAACGGTGAATATCAAGACTCAGAATATCTACTAAAGAACGCTGAGTGCGCCTAATGCAACGTTTTTCTGCATATTCTGACAATAAAGCCGAGAAAATTATCGTCCTCGCCTAATCTCTGCCTATATTGCTTTCTTCGTGGCATGTATTCAGTAGGAAAAGCAGGATTTTAAAAAATTCTGCTATTCTCGACAAGAAAACGAGCAGTTTTACAGAGAAATTGAAGTCTGCTGTTAGTACTGCAAAAAGGACACAAATTTTATCATGACAATTGAAGCGCACTGTGGTTCAATTGAGCTTACGCATGCATATGATCCAGTGAGGATGGGCACATGGATAGTCATCCAGGCCATTGCCCTTCTTCAGATGGGTAGTCCCAAACTCCTTCCTGCACAAACATGCCTCTTCTCCACTCTCACCCAATACTAAACACAGAAAAATGTTCAGAATGTAAATATAATATAGAATGTTGGTGGACTGGGTCCTGCCCGTCATTCTGGGTAACAAATATCAGAGCTAAAACTATGAAAGAATGAATGAACCATTATGTGTAAATTTGCACCAATTCTCCTCTATGCTAAGTTTCAGACATTGCTGTGAGTTTTAACAAAAATGCGGAGAAATCAAAGTCTGGTGAGCAAACAATTCCTAAAAAAGAGAGAGAAAATGGTGAAATGTAAATTAATGTTTCCTGTTTAATCACTAAAACATGTTTGTTAAAATTAGAACAGCGAATTCTGAATTATTATCTTTGGTGTAACGAAGCAAATGATTTTCGTATTTGGTCCTGCAATGCAATGAGAACAACGTTCACATACTTAACGTACTTAAATACGTTCACGTACTTAACGCCAGGGCAAAATCAGTACTGGGCTATTGCATGTCTTGGTATTAGAAGATTAAGAGCTATGATCATAACATTGCGGTCACACGTTTCCAAATTCAAATCGTTTTTTAAAAACTATTTCATAACCATTCTTTTTAATTGTTAGTGGATAGATATCTGATCTTTTGTATCCAATAATCTACATCACTGCAAGCAAAACTGTCATTCATACCGACTATCGCGTCAACAGTTTGCAAAAAACTGGGTGTGACGTCAATTGTCCAATAAGAGGTAGTATTTAACAGTTGAATTTATCGTATGATGACAAAATTGAGGACTCCAATAATTTTTAGTCCACTGTGTTAAGTTTATGTGATAATCCTACAGACAAACAATAATGTCACTATATTCAACAAAATTGCTTCGTTTTTTGACACCCAAAACACCCAAAACTGAAAGAAATTAATTTGGGACCGAAAATCTGTACACCCCCTCCCAATTGTCGAAGGGAAACCCGGAGCAACCAAAGTTGTTCCCACGTGGTTATGGCAACCTCTAAGTTATCCATGAACCCAACGAATATAAGTGCATCACATCCACAAGTGTGGCTAATAGCACTTATATGGTGCGAAAGTGGACTTTTCCAAATTTTATATGCTTAAAATAAAAAATCAAAACGTGTTATTTTTATGATCATTCAGGCATTCGTTTACAGTCAAAGGCCACAGAGACGATTAAACAAAAGCCTTGCAAATACCATCAACACAAGGAGCACTTGAAGTATTTGGCGAAGTTACTTGACATTTGGTATGAAAACAATGACTTTAATTAACCAATCAGCCATTAGTTAACATTATGTTAGATATGATTTTTAAAAAAATTTCACTTTCAGCGAAATGAACGAACAGAGCGCAAAGATTTTATCTAGAGTAAATAGAAACTGTTAAAAACAGTTGGATCTCAGATTGATTAAAATTTGGTTGTGAAAAAACTGGCATTTTTTGTGGTAAGTTTTACCAGATCGTAGTATTGTTCCTAAGTTAGCTGAGCTTTCTTAGAAAGTTCCTGCAACAATATTATAGTTAACTGAAACTTAATAATTTTTACAACGAGTTTGAGCGTAGTTCATCACTCAGGTTATTACTAAATTCAATTAGCTAAGGTAACAGTCCTTTAATACGTCCGACAGACTAATGGCTTGACTAGATGATTAGTCAATTGGGTTTAGTAAAGAACCAGGCAGGCGTGAATCTCAACAACCAGGCTGTGAACATTGGTTTTCACCGCGACTCTGCAACAGCCGCAAGATTTGAACCCCAGACCTGGACATCCACATCCATACGATTAACAACGAATCTTCTATTCGATTTGCTGGACCGAAACAACACAACAGCCCAAAGATCAACAATCATCCGGACATCAATTCGGACAAATTTGAAGCGCAGCAACTTTGGAAAAATAATTTAGGAGAAACAGAATCAACGAAAATTAACATCGAGATTTTTATGGTAAGAACCTACCAAATATCTCTAGAAATCAAAATGTCAATAATAACCCGGAAGCAAAACGATTTACGCAAGCAAACGATAAAAGTTTTGGGCCAAAAATATTACCCCGATTACTACTGTCATAACAAGTTCAGAAGAGAAATCGAAAACAAAACAGATTGAAGCAAGGACCACCGCTTCAATTTAGTGAGCAACGCTTTAAAGCAGCATTTACTGAATCCAACAAAGAATTACGTACAAAATTTGAGAGCAATCAACTCCTAAATTTAGCCTAGTGAACGCCAATTTGCAAAATGAAGCAAACCACTTTTGACTCAGAACAAGTGCAAAATAAAACAGTTTTCTTCACAAAATGGTTTAAGATTTTTAAAACTTCCCGTTTTAAAGAATGAGCTTCAGAAGCTACAAAATCCGTCAATTGTCGCTAACAGTCAGGAACATGTTTTTGATATTCTGCTGGAACATAATGTTCTTGCCGAAACAAGACAGAAGGATGTTCAAAAGGAACGCAAAATCACTGTGGACCAACAGTCAAGCAACTGCGAAACATAACGAAAAGTGAGTCCATAGAAGAGCAGATTGCCTACCCTGTTGTCTGCGTATCTCGGAAACCCATCTTATGCATGAGAGAGAGAGAGAGAGTATGGGTTGATTAACCACTTCATCTTCACTGTGATGAGTGAATAACAAGACTTTCAGAATGAAAAAATTATAAAGCAACATTGTTCACCAGAACCAGTTAAAAAACCATTGCGGAGAAAAATGAAACAATTTCTGCAAGCAGTCCCTATAAATATTTGATGCGAGTTTTGAAGCCAGAAGAAGTTTCCAAAAATGAGGAATATACGGTGGAAGGAAGCTCATAACCGCAAAGAGGGCTACATTAAACCAATTATTGACTTTTGAGACAATATAGTGAATCCAAAGCAGAGTCATTCCGAAAGACATGAACTCATCAATGAAAACAATATTTCCAAAACGGAAAAAAATTGTTTTCCGCTACGAAAACAATATACCAGAAGTTCGCAGTGCTGGTGACACCCTGTCAATTGCTGGTGGTTGTAATTTGTTACTCTTTAAAAAAATATAGCTCAAAGGACGGGCCGGCGTCTATATTAGGCATAAGACATCAAACAGCAGCCACATACAAAATTTTTTTAAATAGCTTCATGGAGGCCCCCTTTTTTAAATGTACTTGCAAACCAATCGAAACTGCGAATATATTTGAATTTTGAAACAAACTGCTTCAAGTGAAAACTACTTAGATCTGGAAGCTTCTTCCAAAAAGACCCTATCATATGCCGAAATGATCTGGAAAAAAATGGAATTCGGATTATTCTCCACAACGGAATCAGAGGTCAAAATGGTCGCAAAGAATGCGCAACCAAGAATGCGAATTATTGAACAAAAAACTTGGATTTTACGAAAACTCGAAAGAAACACAGAACTAAAAAATTCTAAAAGTTGGGACCGAAGACACCTCGTATTTTTGGAGGGGAAAGCCGAATCGACGAAAGTTATTAATTGATTAGGGTTACCTCCAGGCCAACCATGAACCTAACGAACAAAATTGCACAGTAGTGTGCACAATTTCCCAAAAGTGTGGAATTATCTCTTGATATGATGCAAAAGATGACTTTTTTTCTGTCCTTCAGAAAGTTTTTTCAGTCAAAATGTTTATAGTGTTATCTTTGTGATATCTTAGACGTTTCTAGCAGTCAGAGGTCATTTATAAGTATATACATATATATATATATATATATATATATATATATAAATATAAATATATATATATATATATATATATATATATATATATACATATATATACATATATACACATATATATATATATATATATATATATATATATATATATTTATGCATAAATAGATATGTATAATATATATATATATATATATATATATATATATATATATATATATATATATTTGTATATACGTTTATGTATATATATATATATATATATATATATATATATATAATGCACCTATACCTTAGCAGTTAAAATCAATGTTTAAAGCCCTTGAAGTATTTATATGGCGTACATGTATTGTACTTAGAACCATTCGCAGATGTTACAAAGAGTATTTGGTTATCAGCTCAGCATGACCATAATTTGTTCCCTAATCGGGTTTGGTCTTGTGGTGTTAAATATTGATATATCATGGTTTTGGCGAAGTTGCTATGTTATTTGCGTTTTTTTTCTAGAAGTTAGCATTATTGCTATCGTTACCTGAAGCCCTAAAAATTTCAGTACGAGATTGAACTTTATTTATCACTTAGCAACTTCGCCAAAACTTAAGGTACAGTCCTTTAAAACGTTCGAGCGACTAATTGTTTGGCGGGATTATCAGTCAGTTGGGTTGAGTTAAGAACCAGACCAGCGTAATAATGGCAAACCAGCCTGTGAAAAGTGTGTCCCTCCGAGATTCTTTTGCAGCCACAATGGATGATGTTCTTATTTTGAGGCACATTCGCCGTGAGAGTAATTTCTTGTTCGTCGGAGGGAGTACTTAGGTGATAACAAAAAGTAACCACTTAGTAACCCTCTAGCGTGAGTGTTCTACAGGTCGCGTTTCAATTTTTCAAAATCTTGTTCTATCGAGAAGCAGTAATCTAATATGCAATTACAAGCCTGATTTGAAAACACTGGAATTTGGATAAAACTGTACGAAACACTCTTAATCAGGTTAACAGTTTTTAGAGCAAAAATTTTTCGATATTTCTTTAAGTTTACAGATGGCGTATACTTTGTATTCGTTTATAGAGCAGTGCAATGACTAAAAATAGTCAATATTACTAAAATGACGTCAAAAATCTCTGAACTGTTTCTGGATAATTTGCTATCAATCAAATGATATGTAATTTTACTGGACAGTTTGCGTATTCTTCACTATTAAAGAGCAGTTTTGTTCGTCGGTCAGTGGATTGTGTTCTTTTTAAACTATCGAGAATTTTGAGTAGCTTCCATCCAGCTCTTGCTTTCCCCCTCTCTCGTGACTACCTCAACCCCCCCCCCCCCCCCGCGACTCAATTTGATCTGACCAGAGCTGGCTTCGGTCGCGTGCCTCAGCCTGGGTACTGCTTTTGACACTTTGAATTAGTCTTTTCACTCAGCCGTACATAAGGGCATCGTTCCAATACATAAATAACTTGGTGCTCAATAGTCTTATTTTTACTTAAACACTGGTTTTGAAGAGATTATGATTTGGTTCAGGACAAAGCCCTCGATCCTAAATAACTGTGGTTTTAGGGCAAACGCAAAAACTGTTGAATTTTTAACGACTGTTGTAGATTTCAAAGTAGCAATTTGCATCAAAGCCAAACCTACATAAGTTATTTGGCTGCGAGTGTCGAAAGAGACTTTTGTCGATCGCATCTCCGGAGTACATGTTCACGTAGGAGTCCTTAGCTGACCCGTACTTTCTAATGTAGCCAGTCCAGAAACCCAAGGCATCCCAGTACGCCGAGTCATTCTTCATTTGTTCTCCATACAGTTTGAAGAAATGGTTTCGAAGAATTTGCTGAAAATAGCAGATATAGCCTTGAGTTATGTTCCACAAATTTTTATGTAATAAGACGCATCGCAAAAAAGGCTTGCTTATCCAGGCTTGCAAAGGCTTGCAAAGGCTGACTTCTCATGGTAGACCGAAAAGTAATAGATTCAGTTACCAAAAAGTGTGAAAAATGCAAATTCATTTCATTTGAAATTTACTTTAACTTTCTTAGAGTTCTTTTTTTCCATAAAACTTTGTTTGTTCAGTATTTTTTCAGGGAACATACACCTGCTGATTGCTATACCACCACTAATTCTGGTATTTTATCGCAAAAGTAAAAAAAAACCACCGAGTGTCTCTAAAACTGGAAAAAAAGTAAATTGTCTTTTTTTCAAAAGCCTGTCTTTTTTGTAACCTTAGCCCAATTTAAAGTCTTTCATTTTGAAGAAAAAAAAACTAACATTGACTAACTTTACATATATGAGCTGCTTTGCAGAAATTTGATATTCATCACCAAAATTCTAGTAATTTCTCTCGTAAAATTATGTTAACTCCCAAAGTGAAGAATGATTTTTGCAGCAGTACCATTTCACTTTGCATACAATTTTTATATATGTCCAAAAAATAGCATTTAGTATGGAAAACAAGGGACAAAGGAAACTGAAAAAAAGGTTGAAAATGGATGTTTTTACAGGTATTTTGTTAAATTTCTACTCACTGCCCTAAATTTTTTTTAAATGAGCAAAATTGGACAAATAATTATGACAAAAGAGTCTTACATATGATCAACGTTAAAAACTATTCTCAAATTAGTTTTGCTACCTTTTCAATCAGAATATTGCTGCATTTTCTGCACATATATTACAAAAACAACATCAACAGTGAGAAAATGTTAAATTTTAAATGTCATAAAAGGAAATTTTTCATGCGTTGGGTTAAGAGATTATTGTAATCAGGAAACCATTTGCTGACAATAATGGGCTATATGTTGAAAAGCTGAATGGAATCAATTGACGCTCTCATTAAAAAAAAGCGCAAACTCTTTTGTCAGATTCACAAAAACTATCAAATTATTGAACATTCTTTGAAATTTATCTGCAAATGCAAATGTTTCCTAAGACCCAACAGCAGGATTTATTTATTTCTTCCAAAAGATTAGAAATCATAAATAACTGTTCCTCAGACAAAATATGGGAGCCATAGTAATCATACATAGTATTTTATGTCAATATCAACGAGGAGAAACAATTGCATCAAAAACTGAACATATTTTATAGAAAACTGACAATTACTGGAAAGAAAATCAACTCACTTTGAATGCTGATAAAACAGAACTACTTTATTTTTCTACCAGGGACGAATTAAAACCAAAAGTTATTTTTAACTGAATTTTAATGAAATCTGCTGAGAGTTGTCGTTATCTAGGAATACACCTTGACTCAAAATTGACCTTTGAAGCACATCTAAATGTAGTTCTAAGAAAATGGCGACCGCCATTCGCTCAGAATATCTGGTAAGAAACCATATACTTTTGGAAGTAAGGCTGCAAGTTTTCAAACCTTTAGTCCTGTCTCATTTGTCGTTCAGTGGAGTTTATTTACAAACATTGTCAGCATAAAGCTAACAGCGTATAAATCGACAAATTAATTGGGGAATAAAAGTGTGTTATATGCGTCGTAAATTCGATCCTTGTCAAATCGCATGTCCTACCAGCTGAATTAATGATTTCAAAGTTTAGTATTTTCAAACTCCACCTAGACCTGAATCAGAGGATAGTATCAGAAATAATTAAAAAATGTACAAACCACCTACAGTTAAAACAGAACAAACGGACAAAACAGCTGATAATAAGAACGCAAAACTATACAAAGCAGAGTAAAAGATCTTTGATCTTGAAGAGCATACAAAAATGGAATAAGTTACCCTTTAAAGTAAGAGTGATGGAGAACAAAACTCTTTTAAAGAGAATTTTAACAGAGTTTTTTCAACGTCAGCATGAAATTTTTCCAATAGCGAGACAGTTAGGATCATTCCTGTCTTATTTTTATACATAGTGGAACGAACAGCTTCATGGGTAACGTCAATTAATAAACAGAAGATTAATGTATAATTTTTGATTAATTCAATAAATATTCCTGACTTTTCTGAAGGCACGTAAACTTTAACCCTTCGGTTATATTATTAATTTACATGTTTGAGAAAAAGCAATTTAAAAACAACAGCAACAACAAAAAAAATTAATCCAGTTCCGTCTACCGAAAATTTGATTTAAGAAAATTAATATGTAACTCCAATTACACATTTTTTGACGCCTTGCATGAGACTTAAAATTTTCCAAAGAAAATTAATCCTATGATATTATTCACATATGTTACCATTTACTCAAGTTATTCCTCTATGAATAGAGATATGACATTACTGACAACAGCAAATATATTTCAAAACAATCTTCAAAAACTTTACCTCACAGCCCGGGCAACAAGCACGAACGCTTGGAAACTCCTAAATATTAGGGTCCTTTTCAAAACAAAAACATTCAATAACAAAAGATATCAGTAAAGACAGTGTTCTGTTCAAACTTTGCCAGACAATTTTTTGCCGAATGGATTAAAACAGTAAAAAACAACAAAAAACACGTCAGATTAAAAATTGAAAAAATTTAAATAAACATGTTTTGTGAAAATGTTTCAATGCGAGTTTTAACTAGTTCGTATAACAGTTCACCATTGATAAGGCCAAAATTGAAAGTTTAAAAACTTTTACTCTGCTAACCAAACCTAACGCAAAACTGAGTTTTTAGTCGGTATAAGGTCGTGTCTTGAAAACAGAACAGACACTTAACAGATAAGATGCAGTAAATTTTGTACACCCCAAGTGGGTTACCGAATTCGTGGAAACCATTTTTGTTTAATTTATTAAAATTTTGTCTAGGTACAGATTTTCTTTACTTTCAGATTTTAAAAGAATAAACAATATTTGAAGTTAATATACTACAACAATTATCAACTTTTTTACAATGTATATTCGACACTCAATTATTTAACGTTCGAAAAACTCATGCAATGTCAAACCTTTTTGATACCTGACCTGCGTGATTATAAAAGTAATTTTCTATATTGTGGAATTTGGGAAATCCTACTTTTCTCACAAAAATGTTGCAACAAAAATGGATTAAACTTCAAATTTAAAAATCGGTCCGCAACAAGTTGTTAGCATGTATATTGGGTGGCGTTTGAACAACATTTGGTGAACCAAATGTTAGTGAGACAAATAGATGTGGATCTAAAGGTTGAGTAGGAAAGAAAATTTGTTTCTCGGGAAGTTAGTTTTATAAACCTTGGCTATCTCCCAGCATAAACGGCCAAAAATGTGTGCAGTTTTCAATCACTGATGGATCCTTATGTTGAAGAAATTGAGTTGGAGGAGGAAACTAGTACACGGGCAATTGTTCATTTTGAAAGTAGCAGAGGCATAGTCCAGAGATTCCGAGGGAAAGATGGCCAAGATAGATCTCAACTATCTTCGAGGGGTTATGGAGAATGTCTGTATTGGGATACAGCACGAGTTTTTGAATTGGACGAAACAGACACGTCGACTGCTGACCGGAACGAGGTGTTTGACAAAGCACTTCACTTCGAGAACGAGGGCAGCAACACGAACTGAGGCTCCAATGGTGTTGTGTCGTGGGAGACAGCTGAGGTGTTCAAGATACAAAAGCCAACAAAATAGAACGCCCATTGGATTTAAAAGCTTGACCACTGCATATCGCCAGAAAAAATTACTCAGAGGACCATTAACGAATTACAGAAACGACCTCAATTGGTTTCGATGGCGAGAACGGAAAACTTTTAAAGAGTGTTTGAACATACGGCACCAGCGATCAGGATCGAATTAAAGTTGGGCAAGACTCGTTATTTGTTTTAAGAGATAAGGGCACTACAGCTTTAAACGTGTTTGAAACAGTTGATTTATTGAAAAAGATCCAAAACAGGCAGAGCTTGAGATACCATTGTGATTGGGAGTGTACATTTGTTTGTCCTCGAGTTGAAACAGCATTGGCGTTGGTTAATATGTTGACAGACATTTTTCGCAGCTATAACGAAGTAGTAGACACTATTAGTCAAACGCATCTTGGGGAAGGAGGAGGCAGTGATGTCTTGGATGAGCGAGTGCGTGTGGAGTCTTGGTATCATTTGTCGGTTTTCAGACATCAGTTGAAAACGTTTAGAGTTGGTTAGAGTTCGAAAAAGTCGAAAAAAGTTAATGATTCACGGAACCCAGCAGCAAAATCGAAAAATTGGAATCAGCAAGACCAAATTTTATGATGTTCTTTGGTAGAAACAAACGAGTTGAGACAAGAACCAGATTTGAAGGAACTCAAGCAAGTGTTTAAAGATTGCGTTTCAAGGTCTGAAAAATGTCCATTAGTTCCGGAAAGTGCAATAAACATATCAAAATTTTCTCTGCGTAGTGAAAATATGCAGTGGAAAAATGTCCTCAAGAAGACAAAAATGTTTAAAGTTCAGTAAATGCCGAGCATACAAAAAGGTCCTTGCGGAAGTGTGAGAAGTTGAATGAAACAAACAGAAAGCAGATTGAGCTAGGCAAAAGAAGGGAACACTCCAGTACTGAGGAATTGATGGACGATACAGAAGTAGAGGAGGCGCAACCAGACCTGAAAACCCGTGTGTTGTATATGATCACAACCGAAGTGTTGGACTTTTGATCTACTCTTGACAGTGAAGCTGGAAGTTCCGTGGAACAATCAAGAACCATTAATGGCATGACCTCAGATAGAGGGGAGGGCAGATACGCGGAACCGAAATTGAATAACGGAGTCGAGGGAATAGAGGAATGTCAGTGAATTAATGAGGGAGATACAAGGCACAACAATATGTGGATGGTTGAAAGAGACTCCGATAACCAATGGTTTCAATTGGGAGCGACGTTTAACTGCGTTCGTCAGGGCCAAAGCCATAGAAAATAATGTAATCAATTCTCTTTGGGGTCTTCAATCGACTTTGAAAGCAGAAGCGAGGAAGTCAATGCAATGCCTATTATGTTGTCCCCACCTGTTGATAGCACACAAGATGTAGTCTACAACAGAAGGGGGACTCTCAGTCAGTAGTCGATTTGATTTATGCGTTGATGGGATCGACGGGCGATGTCCACAGCAGAAGGGAGGAGCTCTGTCAGAAAGGATTCTGTTTCAACGATAATTGAGACTCAATGTCACAAGGGACAATGTGGCTTCAGACAATTTGGAAGGAGAGATGGAGCAGGACATTCCTTCAAGCATCGAAGAAAGAAATATTTTGAAAAAGTACAAACAGTTTCCTAATCTTCAGCACAATAGCTTAATAATTTAGTATCTAGTTTTGTGTTTCAAATTAGTTTCTGTGTCTAACAAATGGTCGTTAAAGTGATAGAGTTAGATTGAAATATTAGTTAATGGTAGTAAGATTGTTTAGGTGGCGAAAAAATTGCTGGGTATTGTAATCCAAACTATAACGGGTAGAGGTTGCATGGAGTATCAGTTGTTAAACACAAAAACTTGGTTTTTGAATATTAGGTAGAGCTCATTAGTTGCATAGTTTACAATATGAACTTCTTGACACGTCTAGATAAGTGAGTTGAACCAATTTAATTGAATTTACAGTTACTAAATCCTTCAAACAGAATTCTTGTTGAGATGGCCGGAGTAAATGATGAAAAGATTCGATGTTTCAAATAACCAGTTATTGTGTAGATAAGACGTAACAGAAAGTTATATTGAATTGCCTATTTATTAATTGTTATTTTTGTTTTATCTATAAACAGAGACAAATTTTTGACTTGCGTAATCCTTCTGGTAGCTTTAGCCATTTTTGTTCATTTGAAAACAATTGATGTAAATTTGATAAACGTTCTAGAGTAATACGTTGGTGCACTATTCACATTTAATTGTAGATAACGACTGTTCAAAAATTGTTCTATTAGGCCTAATAATATTAGACTAATTTAAGTGAATAAGTCTGATGTGATGGGTTGTGGAACTAATAAAGAAAAAGTAAGGTATGCATGAGGAAACATCTACTGACAAGGGAGACTAGAAGTATCAAAAGGACAAGTAGAATATTTTTAAGATTAAGGTTGGTTAAATTTATGTCAAATGCCAGTTAGCAATTATTCGGGTGAATAATGATCTAGAAGGCAGGCGTGCAGAATTTGGCAAATCCTACTTTTCTAAAAAAAACGCAATAAAATTGGATACAAATTGAAATCCAAAAATCGGTCCGCAACAATTTGTTAGCATGTATATTGGGTTGCGTTTGAACAATTTTTGGTGAACGGAATGTCAGTGGCACAAATCAATGTGGATCTAAAAGTTGAGCAGGTAAAATAATTAGTTCTTCAGGGGGTTAAATTTTATAAACCTTGGCTATCTCCGCGTTTTTGTCGTAGCGTGTTTCAACATAGTAGAGTATTAGGCCATACATAGGAGTCATATTATTCGTTGTCACTTTTGGAAAATTTTTTCTAGAAACCATAGGGGACTTAAAACTTCCAAATAAGGCTTAAACTTTTGATTTGAGTGGCTGACCGATTAATTAATTGGTAGCATCGCAAGTCTGATACTGCTTTTGTTTTAGTTTGAAAAGCTTGAGTAGAAGTCAACAATGTGTATAGAAGGCGATCAAGCCATTCAATTGTTCTTTTGAAGTTGTAATAAACACTACTTCAGAACGTCATAACTAATGTGGTCCACAATGCGAATTGAATAGATACGTTTGTTAGAAATTTCTTGTACGTTGTTGCTTGATTAGTTACTAAGGAGTAAAACAACTTCACAAAAACGTAACCATAGAAACAGCTGTAGCTTAGGAGTCGACCTGTAGAGATGTTGTGAAAGCAAAAACATTGTTGAGAGAGTTGAATTGACTTGATAAAACCAGAACGCAGGTTTGCGCCACTGGAAATCAGAACACCGAGAACACCAGAGAACCGCAGTTAGATCAAGTGTCTATATTGAGATCTGGTAGAATTGAGAGAATGGTAGCTCTTTAGTTGTGAGTTTGGTTACAAAATTAAAGTTGAGAACCATCTTTCATAATAAAACCCTGATTGATTTTTGATTTGATTTTGTGATCTTTTACATTTCTTGTTCATTCATTTGATGTTATTTGATTACTTGAATCATCTTATTATTGCAACTAGAGTATCTTACAGTCGACAAGAGCAGAGTGGGGACAAAAGAACCCTTTGTTAGAGGTCTGAGAGCCATGAAAAAATCCCTTTCAATTTGCTAGAGTTTTGGGCGCTAGGCAGTCCCCAGCTAGTCAGCCTAAGCGAAGTACAAAATTCTACATATATTAAAACCTATCCCGAAATGGTAAAACCTGTCCCTTTTACACTTTTCAGCCTTACGGTGAAATTTTACCCAAAAGCCTCTAGAGTAAAAAGCAAAAATTGGACCGCATAACATGTGCATTAGAAACAGGACACGCAGGATCAACACAAGCTGCATTTCCGTTCTTATAGTCAGAAGTTACGCCGTTATGTGAAAAACTTAGAAAAAATTAATTGTACGGGGAGCAAAAAATTCACTATTAACTATGAACACAGACAAATTTTTGACTTGCGTAATCCTTCTGGGAGCTTTAGCCATTTTTGTTCATTTGAAAACAATTGATGTAATTTTGATAAACGTTCTAGAGTAATACGTTGGTGCACTATTCACATTTAATTGTAGATAACGACGGTTCAAAAAGTTTTCTATTAGGCCTAATAATAATAGGCTAATTTAAGTGAATAAGTCTGATGTGATGGGTTGTGGAACTAATAAAGAAAAAGTAATGTATGCATGAGGAAACATCTACTGACAAGGGAGACTAGAAGTATCAAAAGGACAAGTAGAATATTTTTAAGATTAAGGTTGGTTAAAATTTAGGTCAAATGCCAGTTAGCAATTATTCGGGTGAATAATGATCTAGAAGGCAGGAGTGCAGAATTTGGCAAATCCTACTTTTCTAAAAAAAAAACGCAATAAAATTGGATACAAATTGAAATCCAAAAATCGGTCCGCAACAATTTGTTAGCATGTATATTGGCTTGCAATTGAACAATTTTTGGTGAACGGAATGTCAGTGGCACAGATCAATGTGGATCTAAAAGTTGAGTAGGTAAAATAATTAGTTCTTCAGGGGGTTAAATTTTATAAACCTTGGCTATCTCCGCGTATTTGTCGTAGCGTGTTTTAACATAGTAGGGTATTAGTTCATACATAGGGGTAATATTATTCGTTGTCACTTTTGGAAAACTTTTTCTAGAAACCATAGGGGACTTAAAACTTCCAAATAAGGCTTAAACTTTTGATTTGAGTGGCTGACCGATTAATTAATTGGTAGCATCGCAAGTCTGATACTGCTTTTGTTTTAGTTTGAATAGATTGAGTAGAAGTCAACAATGTGTATAGAAGGCGATCATGCCATTCAATTGTTCTTTTGAAGTCGTAACAAACACTACTTCAGAACGTCATAACTAATGTGGTCCATAATGCGAATTTAATAGATACGTTTGTTTGAACTTTCTTGTACGTTGTTGCTTGATTAGTTACTAAGGAGTAAACAACTTCACCAAAACATAACCATAGCAACAGCTGTAGCTTAGGAGTTGACCTGTAGAGAAGTTGTGAAAGCAAAAACATTGTTGAGAGAGTTGAATTGACTTGATAAAACCAGAACGCGGGTTTGCGCCACTGGAAATCAGAACACCGAGAACACCAGAGAACCGCAGTTAGATCAAGCGTCTATATTGAGATCTGGTAGAATTGAGAGAATGTTAGCTCTTTAGTTGTGAGTTTGGTTACAAAATTAAAGTTGTGAACCATCTTTCATAATAAAACCCTGATTGATTTTTGATTTGATTTTGTGATCTTTTACATTTCTTGTTCATTCATTTGATGTTATTTGATTACTCGAATCAACTTATTATTGCAACTAGAGTATCTTACACTCAACAAGAGCAGAGTGGGGACAAAAGAACCCTTTGTTAGAGGTCTGAGAGCCATGAAAAAATCCCTTTCAATTTGCTAGAGTTTTGGGCGCTAGGCAGTCCCCAGCTAGTCAGCCTAAGCAAAGTACAAATTTCTACATATATTAAAACCTATCCCGAAATGGTAAAACCTGTCCCTTTTACACTTTTCAGCCTTACGGTGAAATTTTACCCAAAAGCATCTAGAGTAAAAAGCAAAAATTGGACCGCATAACATGTGCATTACAAACAGGACACGCAGGATCAACACAAGCTGCATTTCCGTTCTTATAGTCAGAAGTTACGCCGTTATGTGAAAAACTTAGAAAAAATTAATTGTACGGGGAGCAAAAAATTCACTATTAACTATGAACCAAAGCGTAATTATTTATTGTATTCAACCGATCCCGAAAAGTAACTTTTGACTAAAGACGAAAACGGCTCAGAAAAAGATAATAGGAAGAAGAAAATTGGTTAGAAAATAAATGTGATGAGTAAAGTTGCATACATCGTCTCCTTTATGATCGAAAGTGACGAGAGTGGCACCCTTCTCGAATCCACAGGCAGCCACACCCTTGTCATGACTCACAGGACCCAAATCAATTAACAATCGATAGCAGTGCTTCAGACCTAAAGGGCAATCTAATATGAAAACTACAACACATTAGATTCACGGTACAGCGAGAGAATTCACACTTATTTTGAGCCCGGACCCAAACGAAATTAAAATTTTTTAAATTTAAAACCTCGTACTTCAGGATCCTAAAAGTCGAAACAGTGATTAACTAACTGCGCACGAAAATCATCCGAGTTTGAATTTAAACTTTTGGATTAAGTCCGGATAAATGTGAGTTAATATAAAAAAACAAGGGGGCTCGGTAACGTGCGATTGCACATAAGGTTCCGACCCCGCTTATCCACAATTTTGGCATAATTGTCTAACAAATGAGGAACAGATAGAAAACCCTAAAAATTCAAGTATTTTTCGAAAAAGAAAATGGTGTATGAACGAAAAATAGCCTCCAAAACAAATAACTCAGTTGAGTAAAAAATGATACATTAGATCGATGATATATGCCAATATTAAGAAAACGAGTCAAGACGACACCAAATTCAAACAATAACAGCAAACATTAATTGCATCGAAAAGATATGTCCGTTTTAAAAACAAAACCTAATAGTAAAGTCAAAATAGCGTCAGATAAAACTGAAACTAAACAAAAAAACTTGTAAATCACCAGAAAAGATATGGGACCAGTCGATAATAAAGCTTGGTAACAGTTAGATAATAAAGAACAAAAACAGTAAATTTGAAAAACTCGCTAATTTTTTTAAATCAATTAAATTCAAAGTAATGAAAACCATTAAAAATCAACCAAAAAACCCCATAGGGTTACAATTACCAGTGTTTCTAAAGATGGGAATTGAGAACTGTCGGTATTCAATTTTTATGCGGTTACAAAAAAAACAGTAAATAGAAAACAAACAGTAAACAGTTAATTTTTTCCAGAAAACGATTTCGCAGCCGTAAAGCCATACTTTGGCCCTCAAAATATGTTCGATTGCACCTTCTTCGAACACCAATAATTTATTATGTGACCTCTCATTAATGAAACCAGGTAACAAATAGACAAAAAAGAAAAAAGGCAAAAATAAAAAATACTTGTTTTTTTTTTTCAAAAAAAATTCAATTCCAAAGACATGAAAGCCATTAATTACAATATGAAAAAATTAAATGGATTCGTTTATTCTTCTAAAAGAAACCCTTGAGACTATACACTAGATACAACAATCTGGAGCCATTTAGGAAGCGAATTGGAACTATCACTAGTGAGCTTTTTAATTGTTCTCTTATTTAAATAATATATAAGAAAGATCGAATTATTTTTATAAAAAAGACCGACTCATTACAATTCGAATTGTTTTTGGATTGTAACAGTCCAAGATTGGTCCAAAACTAGCTCTGCTAACGCTGTTCGTCCATTAAGAACACTTTATTTTGTGAATGTTATTGATATAGATATTTTGTTAGTTAAAAAATAAAATTATGCTGCGTTTTTGATAATCAACAAGTAAATTTAGCAAAAAACGGCAAAGTTTTAATTACGGAGCACTCCTAATGGAAATTGAAGTAGGAATAGCCCATTTGTAGCCTACAAAGATTGTTTTAATGGTGTTTGGGTGTGTAGTTTCTGCAAATTTAATCAAAGTGGACTGAGAGAAACTTATTTCGTGCTGTTTTTGATGAAAAAGTCTGAATTTTGAAATATTTAGCCAGAATTTTTGACAAAAATATTTTTTAAAAAAATAGCCGACAAAATTTTTTAGTCTTTAACAATAAGATTAACAACACTTTCTTAAAAAAATTTAACAGACTTCAGCAAAATTAGAGAAAATTGAGTCAAAAATTCCGGAAATTGTGAATAAAATCAACGGAATTCACTCTATTTTCTCAAAAATTTAAACCTCGACAACTCCCTTTTAAAAAACGAAAATAAAAAAAATCTTTTTAATTCCATATTCTACGCTGGACAAGCTTTGTAATGATACCAGTCTCAACTCTCTACAATTAATATATCGATCGGCCAAAATTGACTGAACAAAAAAAACATTTGAGTATATAGTTCCTCCACCCCTCAAGAGGGGTCGGAACAATTAGTTGTTCCGGGACAATCGTTTTATTTGAAAAATGACTAAATAACCACATTTACGGTAAAAAAAAGCTACCAAAACAGTGATTGACTACCCAAAAACATCATCCGAGCTTGAATTTTAGCTCCCGGATCAACTTAGAAATTTTATTCCTTTCTGTAAACAACATGAAAACTACTATTACGACAGATGGCTCAAACAATCAGCTGAATTAGCAACAAAATGGCAACAATTTTGCGTAAAACTGATCCGTAGCTTAAATTCCGTTGAGTAGGTTACCCACCATGAATTACTTTTCAGACGATTTCGGGCTTTCCTAAGCTACAACATAAACTAGTTGAAGATCACTGGGTGAAAAACACTCAAATTTAAAGAGAGAGAATTTTCAGGAAGTCAATTTGCTAATTTGACAACAGTATAGTGACAGTAAGTGAAAACTTTAATTTGAAAAAAGGTCTGCAATTGCAAGTTTTTTGCAATCAATTGGCAAAAAGCAACAGTTGAGTATACAAGTTATAAACACACATAAATGTCAGCATAAACTTTTCGTCTTTAAAATGGTAACAAAAACACATGATTAGCTAGCAGATATCTACTTCATTCAGAACATGCGCTCTAAGTACATTTCTGCCTTAGTTCTAAACATGTCTCATTGAAATTTGAACCACTTTTTCAATTGTTTTTCTTACCAGGTTTTATCACAAACATTGTAAAATATATAAATTTTAAAGTACATTGCAATAATCAAGAAAAGCTGCCACTGGTTTTAAAAAGAAGCAAAATGGTTGAAAGTTGTCAAATTGAAGAATATATTAGCCAAAATTGACCAAAAATGAGAAAAAACGCACAATACTTTTTCAAAAACTTTTGTTTTTGATTTTTCATGACTTTGATTTTTTCAGAGAGCAATAAAAAGGATGCTACATATTTTAATGCAAAAATTGATTCAATTTTGATTTGAATTGGCCGAATTTATATCGAAGGAGGAAACAAATCAGAAAATTGACGAAATGAATGCAGCAGTAGTAATCGATTTATTTTTGTTTCTGTGGCCAGCAGTGAAAAATGGGCAACAACTTATCCATAATTTTATCACAGTTTTTGAGAAAGGTTGCTTATGCATTCCCCTGTTTTTGACACAAAGTCAATTGCTCCCCAAAAATTAAAAAAATTTAAAGCGTTTAAGCGAAAAAATTACGTGGCTCTCGAAGGCCAGTTAAAGCATTTAATTCCCATATTGAATATAAAAAAAAGAAGTTAATCAAATTTTGAAAAGCGAAACATTAAAAGATTCTTTATTGCTGGTAGCAACATACTTTTTCACATTAAAAGATGCTGACACAAAGTGTTCGGAACATATTATTAGCGCTCTTTGAGATTGCAATCATATTAGTTTTCAGCATTGTTTTTTTTGTGGAAAGAGGAAAAGTCACAAAATTGAGAAATTTAGGCAGAAGGAAGAAACAATTTTATAATTTATTTTGTTTAAATAATTGCATTTTTTAAAAAATGCTCGTTTAGTTCAATGCTCAAAGAGTAAATGGTACTACTTATATTGGTCCGGGATGCCCTCAGAAGCCGAAAATAGTTGTTCAAATGAAGCTACTTTTTTCTCAGAACAAATTCAAAAGACGACATTTTAGCCAAATATCTTACAAACAGCAAAAATGTCCGTAAAACACCGAGAGCTTTTCCAAATTGGACCGAAATTGGACGAAAATGGTCGACAAATTATGTTCATACTAACTTTTTCAAAATAAAGGTTTCTTGAAAAATCTCGCTGTGGTGAAATTCTACTGGAAAATCTTTAAATTAATACGACATTTTTGGTCTGGAAAGCACTCCAACAAAGCGAGAAGTTTTCTGTACAAAAATGGGGGGAGGGGGGTGGGGGTTGGCAGTTACGAAATATTTGATGTTGATATGTAAGCTGGTGGTTACTTTACTCACCATGGACACGTTGGAAGCCCAGTGGACATTCTAAAAGAAAACTGAAGTTACCGACCTCATTGAATTGATGATAGGATAATAATTTAATTGATTAACAATATTATAAGTGTATACAGTTAAGAAGCGAAAATATGATGAAGCTGATAGAGATGCACCAGCGCTGTTTTACTGTTCTGAACTTTTT
The DNA here is from genome assembly GCF_964194025.1 of Convolutriloba macropyga. Classification (NCBI taxonomy): domain Eukaryota; kingdom Metazoa; phylum Xenacoelomorpha; order Acoela; family Convolutidae; genus Convolutriloba; species Convolutriloba macropyga. The sequence goes on from NC_134476.1 coordinate 37,216,211, forward strand.
ATTTTTTCGGCAGCATCAACTGTCTTTTGTTTGAATTAAATATTTGGAACCAAACCATGATTGTTTTCAATGAAATTAAGCAATTATTAATCTCACAACTCAATTTAAAATGAAGGCAAGCGTAACATAGGCGTTAAACTCACTTTCTTTGCAGTCCTTTGCGCTCCTGAAATAAATCTATGGTATTAATTCTTCCCATTGGAGCTTCTATCAAGAATTTGGAAACGTGGGAAAAAAATCTTGGTGAACTCAGATGAACTTTTCCAAGAATGTACATAATCATAACTATTTTTGAAAGAGCAGCTTGAACTGTATAAAAAAATCTTGATGAGCAGACTCCAAGGTCATGATAAGGCTTGAAAAGTTGTCTTCAAGAAGTATTTCAAAAGAAATCTAAAAATCGTTTTAGCGTAATGAAAAGCTGAAGCCTGCAGCGTGCTATAAATGCTTAAAATGCTATAAACCAAAATGCGTGAAATGCTATCAGTTTTTATCCCACCTCCACCCCAACCCCACACCCAGCCCTATCTAGCCGTTATTTTAGCAACCCCACAAAATCTAAGTTTTTGCGAATTGTAAAAGTGGTAATTGAGTTTCATTGAAACAAGAGTGTCCAAGTAGATTGAAGGCACTATTAGAATAGTTCCCTTTAAAAAATGAGAAAACCGAGCCCTTCTTGCATTCGGTAACGCAAAAAAAGATATAATACAGAAATTTTTATTGATGCTTGTATTATTATATCGTTAAAATATTTTCAAACTATAGCTGAGCTACTTTTCAAAAAAGCACATTGCAAATATATGTTTATGTAGACCTACGTAACTATAACAGTATGTTTAAACATGCATAAATGATGTGTGGAATACTAAGCGGCGGAGCGCTAGCAGAAAAGATCCTAAAATTGTTTCTCTCCAAAAACCATCAACTTTGAATGACTCTTTGCTTAATTTTCATTAGTTTATAGCACCATTGGAAGCGGAGTATAGGAGAAGTGTTTTTAGGAGTATAGAAGACTCGAAGAGATGTTGAGCTTTTCTGTTTTTACAACTCGAAGAGGTGCTATGGTGTTCTGTTTTATTTTGTAAGTGAGCGAGCTAAAAAAGGAAATTCAGGGAGAATATGAATTCAAGGAATAATATGATCTAGTGGCAAAGTCTGAAGAAACGAGATAAAAACGATTATTTTGTTCGTATCTTTTGTTCATATCCTTTGTCCGTTGAATCAGAGCAGTAGAATTTAGATGCAAAAAAAATTTGCTAAGCGAATGAATTTATTTTTTCACACGACAGTTTCAGAGTTTTTATTTTGTGGTAACAAGTTAACGTAACGTAGACTGAAAAAAATATCCAGGATGTTTGATACCTTTTTCTTTTATTTACTGGGAATTTAAGTCTAATTTGACTCTTTTTCAACTATTTTGCAGCTTTCTATGTCTGTTTTTGCGATATTTGGCCCATTGCATCTTTTATTGAAATCATTGGTAATTGAATTGAAATCTAATATTAGTTACACTGTTTAATACAATTGGATAGATTTTTCGGTGCAAATTTTCTTTTTTTCTGTGAAATTTGAATTTTTCATTACAAAAAATTTGAATTTTTTAATACAATTTTTGTTCAAAACAGATCTCTGTGAATTCAATATGTTCGTATATTTAGTTTACTTTCAACATAAGAAAAATGAAATAAAGTTTCCACACTTTTTATATTAATTTAGTTTGGCTAAATTTTCTTGGGTTATTTTTCTGTCTGCTTTGATGCCTTTTGCAAAGAGATATTAGCTCATTGAGAAACCATTTGTTCGCGCAAAGAGAACTTTGGTTTGTTTTCGAATTTCTTTTTTGCGAACGAGCAAAGAAACCGAAAGACAGGGAGTGAATAAAGTTCGCAGAAGCTGTTATGTTGAAATTTGAACAGCAGATAAAAAAGGACTGGGTCTTTTGTACAAACCTTCATTTGAAAGTGCCAGAAATGTAAGTGTGCAAATTTTACGCAATGTGAGTGAATTTTTTAAAGCTGTTTTTTGGTTTTGAATTTCTTGTTTTATCTAAAAATTAATTGTATTATGTGGTGATATTACTCCGTTTCCTTTGATTGCTTTTCCAGTTTTTTCGATAATTGAGGGTGCTGTTATTGTAATTTGGAGACTTCTCTCAAATGATTTTTTTTCTAGGCAATTTAACCAATATTTCGGCAACCACCTATTTCTATTGCATTTTTTGCAAATAACTTAATATTGCTTATTTTTTATTAAGCTATTACAGTACAATTGGATTTATGTTTTAAACGGTTTTTATAAAAAATTTGTCTAAAAATTTTCTTTTCAAAGTTAGGGTTGTTAGCAATCTTATAATGAATTGCGTATTATTGTTTAGGCAATTTCGTAAGTTTTATTAAATGAAAGAAAAATGATCGTTTAGGAGTTTAACACTACTGTATAAAAAAAAACAAATGCTTATAAGTACCTTTAATTTTTGGCTATTTTTTATTTGATTTGAAGATTTAACCGTTCGTGAAGATGTAACTGATTTCAAGTTAATTTTTAGGAATATTTATAGAAAACTGAGACAAATATACTTAAACATTTAGAGGTTTATCCATGTTTCTTGTTCGCTGTCCAATTTTCAGCCATTTTGCGGTGAAGTTTCTTCTACTTTGATCAGTGTAATTCAAATTTTTTAGTATCACTTATCTTAGGATAATTTACTATTGTAATAATAAGATAAAAACATTTTTAATTGTAGTTGCCTAAACCTTCACAATTATCATGTTTATTAAAAATCATTTTCAAGCTTTAAAAAATTTCAATATGTTTCAATATTCGACTTGAAGCAGTTTTTTGTACACTTACAAAACTTGGTTGTTCTTTGTATTTTTGTGCAATTTTTTAAAAAAGAAAAAGACTCGGTTGACAATTAGGCAATAGTAAGTAGTGTGCGTTGAGAGCTTATGGATTGCAAAATTATTAAAAATACTGCAAGACATTGTTTCTCTTCGAAATGTAATTTACTTTCTGATCGTTACATTCTCTTGAATAAAGAACAGACTATATGGAATGGTTTGGCAACAAAATTTTCGTTTTCAATTGTCAATGTAAAACTGATTTAAAATAAAGGAGATTACTTAAAATAAAAATGCATAACTCTTGAAAATGAAATATAAGCACGATAATTTTGCACCATTTTTTAAGTTTTTGGTATCGAAATTTAACATCAACAGAATTGTCATTTTTTCATTATAGTTGAATCACAATAATGGTCCATTTTTGAATTTCCCTTAAAATGCCTGTCCTCCAACTATCTAACCATATGTTTTTGGTCTAATGTAGAAAATTCCAGATTCCAGGCTGTTTATAGAGGTGACTCATGTTTTAAAAATTTGATACGAATACGACTCTTCTTAGAATGAAGGTTCCGATTTCTTTGTATACCTGAGCAATACTTGAAAAGCAGAAGTTAAAATTCTTGTTATCAGTTTGTTGTGCTAACAAACTCATTTGAATGCATTTTAAATAGACGTGGATTTGCTTTTAAAATTTGAATAATTCAAAAAATTATTTGAGTTGGAAACACGAGTTCTCGTCAAAGACGAGAGAGTGGCTATGAGAGGTACTATCAGCTTGGCAATATGAAATCTATTTTCTAGTGCCTTTTGGGCTAAAACATTTGACAAAAAAGTTATTTCTGATAAACCATTCAGCGTGCCGTTGTGAGTTCATCCAGCTAGGTTTATTTGTGTATTTAGGAAAACGAGAAACCTTTTTTAATAATCCATAAACTGACTAGAGCGCCTGTGTAATCGCAGCCAATTTAGACAAACGGCGAATATGGGGGGATTTCATTTCACAATGATTTATGTTAATTTCTTGCCTATGCAATTACTTTCTGTACTCATTTAAAATAATTTCTATATTTATTTAATATAGCGTAGCCATTGATTAGCATGAAAAGAGAACTTACGTGATCGCCGCGTCCAACAACAACACAAAGAATGCTGGAATAATTTTGAAATGTAGCATTTTTCCAGGAAACAAAGCTAGTTAGACAAAAGTATCTGTCCCGTTTTTCACTACTAGATTTTAAATTTCAAAGTTTTTCAATCGAAAAAGCCTTCTAGTTCTCATCAGTGCAAAAATAATTATGGTCTGAGCTCTATTTAAACAGATGTGAAGTCCTTCAATTGCCAGCTCGTCATTATAATGAATACGATAAATAACCGACGTTTATAACCATTATAAATATGTCTGATCAGCTTGTGCCGCCTATCGAGTGTAGTTTTCTTGGTCTATAAACAATGCACTACTTTTATGGCCCGGTGAAAAAAGTTTATCAAAGTAAACTTATCTAACCTGTCTAAAAATCGGGGCACTAAAGTCCAAATTAACGCGTTTCTGCCGTTACATCAATTCTAAAGACCCCTGCATACTTCACTTAAAATACATTAGCAAGTTCGGTGATATATAAATATAGTTGCTGATTCGTCCAGGATTCATTTTTCAAAGAACTGGCTAGTCTTAAGTACTCTTGTTTTCTAAAAAAAATTAACTTTGAAAACAGTATTATTATGGAGTGCAACAGAAGAGGCCACCAGACGTTTTTTGCTTTATCCCATTAAAAGTTTTGTGATAATCGAAGACAGGATCGCAGATGCTTATTTTTTGAATTGAGATTTTCTTTAAATGCACCAAAACCTTTTAGCGCACCATTAGTTATAGCTGTATTTAATTCAGTTTCCTGATGTTGCCTATACTACACGCACTCAGGAGGCAAAAAGTTTTATTACTAAAAAAATTTAAATCTGTGCAGTTTTAAAACTTTAACGAGCGTGCACTGTAATTAAACGCAGATGTAAAATATGGCAAACAAAAACAACGGTTGCGAATTCGACGTCTTATTTTTTTATCGAATTCACATCTTTGAATTAAAAAAAAACCACGCGCTTCGAGCCTAAAGTGTAAATTAGTCTGCAGTTTTTTTTTATGTATCGAGTTCTCTGTGGGTTGAAAGGAGGCCGCAATAATCAACAATGAGTTCAAAAAACAGTAGTCTATCTAATTCACAGACGTACATGATCAGACAGCATCCAATAACTCAACTATCCACCATAAATTAACAACTATAAATTAACTGCCCAATAACTCAACTACAGTAGATCTACAGTATTTTAATAGATTTTGAGCGCTTACTTTTGTCAATGAATGCCTGTATCTACTAAAAAAAGTCGCGTACAGTAAAATGCATCTGTAAAATAATTGGAATTAAACTACAGATGCACCTGACGTTTATATTAGTTTGACTACAAAACTTTTGGCAACTTCAAACCCGACGATATACGTTCATGTCTGTCAAAATAGGGGAAAAAACTATGATCCGGAATTAACTCTGGAAGACTTGAAACGGGAGCGATTCTCCCCTAGGCGAACACCCCTGAACTCTGTAGTGTTATTAACTCTATTGTTATGAGCCCGCATGTATGGAACACGTGCCATCGCATAATAAATCATCTTAATAAATCATCACATAGCAGTCATAATACAGCCCAAGAGCTGGGGTGCGATTAATATGCGCACTTACGATGTAATTGTGAAATAGACTAGGTTTATTGGTAAAAATCTCCTTGCGTGAACCTATATTGACCTTGAAAAGACTTAGAGTAACCTCGTCGCTTTAATATTGGTGTTAAAAGTTGAGAGATGTCGCTGATGGTCAAAAAATCATCACACAATTCAACTAAAACGTACTTCTAATGAGTGTAAGAAACACAATCACGAAGAAAAACTCATTTGGAGAGCGGCATAAAAACATGATCGAAATAACTGTCTCGAGGTTTGCGGCGTAGAGCAATGTAGTACGAAAAAATAATCATGAGACGAAACAAAAACCAAAACAATCACAATTTAGCTACACTCAGCTTATAACTCTAAGAATAGCTTGGAAAAGACTGTTTTCACATTCGCTAATTGTCTGAATCACAATATATAAGGATTTTTTATGATATCTTACCTATAAATAGGTCTCTATTGTACGGAACGCAAGCAAATAAAAATCGCAAACAAATAAAATCGCAAATAAATATCGTATACCTTAACCAATTAACGTCGAAAGAATTAATCTCTAACTACTAGTGAGCTTGTAAAAAATCGATCGGAGCGTTCTTTAGTGGGAGGGGGTGTAACTAAAGTCACTAGGGGCTTCAAATTACGTCATTAGAGGTTATGATATATCACTTTAAACAGTAATTAATCTTAAACTGAAAAATCAACATCAATTTTGGCGCGCCTTTCAATTGACTTTTAGTAGTGAATTGCCGCCACATGCGTCTTGCGGTGACACTTGTCGCTGGTGACACTTGTCATTTAAAAAAATGTAGATAACGCAAAACCAAAAAGTCAAGAGTAAAAAACACATGAGGATGAGTCAAAATCACTTGTTGAGTCAGATTTGTAAAATCTGCAATGTCTGCTTCAAGCTCATCGTCACTGTAAACACGCTGGTTGAGACCGGGATCAGGCGGAGACCAGACTTCTGCTGACATTGGGGGACCTGTGTATTGAGTGGTTGACTTTCTGGCGTTAGTGACTCGGCAACGAGTACAACAGTTTCTTCCTCATCACTCGAACCCCAATCTGGATCCTGTACTACGTTACGCATGAACATTTCCTCGCGCAGAGCGTGGTGGCCAAATGGTAGAGTTGTGATCTTGTCGTTTAAAATAAACCGCTTGTCATCGTATCCCGAGAGTGACTTCTTGTTGCACACAACTGTCATTAGTCGGTGTTTGCTCGAAGCAATTCTGGTGTTGATAAGTCGAACAGTTTCTCCTCCTGTGAGAACCTGTTTGTATAATTCATGTGTCATCATGCGCCTGGCGTCTTGCGTCACACCTTTGGCCGACTGCTTTGCAAGACCTAAAATAGAAGTTCGTGCATTCTAGTTTTTGTTTCACCTTTTTTCCCTTTCGTTTTTTCTTTTAAATACTTTTGGAAATTTAATCCTAGGTCTCTTTTTCTTACTTTTTATCCGGTTTTTCTTTAATCATTCTGCTTTTTGTTGTTTTCTTGACTTTTTTAGGTTTTGAAAAAAATTGACTAACCATCTGCCAGTTTGATGAAATACAGCTTCGGCTTCAACCCCACAAACTCTGAAATCGTCTTGCCTCCCGTCTCATCTTTGAATTTCAATGTCACCCTTGCGTTGCTTCGGTCATACATGTCGTGATTAGTTGGAAAGTTCGAGAAATCAAGAGGTCCTTCTCTGCGGTCTTCCGCTTCAAGTCTGCGAAGTCGTTTGAGAAAATTTCATAAACAAACGAGTCCGTGTCCGAGTACAATAGTTTACAGTTGAAGTGTTTCTTCATTTTATTGTAGTGGAAGTCATACATGAATTTCTTCGAAAGATCTAAGATCCATGCACCTTCGATAGTTGGTTTGCGCCACTCTATTTCAGTCTGAGTCAAGCTGATCGTTGCGAAGTTCTCATCAATGATTTTGAACGAGTTCAGCCGTGGAGCGCTGGTCCATTTCAATGTCTCCTCTTCACTGCGAGCCAGTTTTACTTTTAGGCGATTACGTTTCCCCTCGCACGTTTTCCCGAATGCGCTGTTCACAATTAGTTTATAAAAGTTTTCCTCGAACTTGTTTTTGGACTGTTTCCGCTTCTGAGTGTTCAATCTTACATATGGCGCTAGCCATTTTGACTGGTTAAAAGCGAGTGATCGAGGTAATTTTTCGACTTTTAACCCCAACTGCACGTAGAGCTTCAATGTTTGATAATGTAAAATATAGTTCTTTTTGGGGAACAAGGTCTGGATCAATTTGTTACTCGAAGGCGGCGCATTCATCCGCATATCATTCAAAAGCTCCTCCTGATAGTCACCCAGCCAGCATGCATCAACTTTGTTTTGTTGGGGCCAAGGGAAAATCTGAATGAAGATCATGAAGTTCATCTGGGTACGACAATTCCACTTCTAAAAAAAAGAGTATACTATAGTATATATTATACAATGGTGCAGTATAATCCTCTTGACCACCCTGATTCGGTCGTTGAGTAGTTAATTTGAGTCTCCCCGCTCATTGGGTGAGACAAGGAAACAAAATTACTGATTGCTTTTTCGCTTCATTTTCGACTAGATTTAGATGATTCAAAACTCTCCTCTTTGGTAGAGTTTCTGTGAACACAAATAGGGCTGTCCTTGGGCTCTAGCGAGCATCATGAAAGCAGTTCCGCGGATACAAATTTTGGAAATTGACCAGTTCAATTTGTTAAGGGCAACTGACAGACCCTTAGAAAAGCACCATAGAAAAAAAGCACCTCAAAGACAATGCGTCTTTCTGAACAATTACTTTAATCTGCCCATTATTGCGCTCGTCTGCTGCTTCAAGAGCATGTACAGCATTCAAAGTAGCATTTGCATTTGAATTGGTTTGCAAAGATAATTCGAAGTCAAGTCGAAGGGAGACGGCCTATTTGCTTGCCGAGATGAATCATGGATGTTTCCTCGTCATGAGTTGTTGTTTATTTTCAATTCGGGGCCCAATTCTGCGACGCTAGCTGCAAAAACATTGCAAATTCTATCATGCCCGACAGTGGCATCGCCACATCCGTGTCATGAAAAATATCCAAATAACGTCGGGCAAATTGCTCTCAAACAACCGACGAGCGGTTCCGTCGTCCGTAGTGAGCAACGATTAAGAGAGTCTAGCTTTAGCTTTATTGAAGGGACCTGATGTGAGCCTAGCGGGGGGGGGGGTTGGGGTGCACCGGAGGATTCATAGGGGCAATGGGTGGTGGTGGGGGATCTTTAGCTGCACTCGGACACATCCTGACGGCCTGAACAATGCGCAGAGGTGAGGATTGGGGGGCTGATGTGGGAGAAGGGTGAAGTGGGTGTACGGGGGAGTCAAAATCTAAGAACCGCCCATCGTGAGTATATCTCACCAAAACTTTTTCTGTGAATCGCATAATTTGAAACTTTTCAACTGAAAGACTCTAAAAGAACTTAATTCCCTCTAGGCGCTTCCTGGTCATCCGGTTTTTGAGAGCGAAAGTCAAATGGGTCCGACGAAAAATCGGTCAAGCAAAAAATCACATTCAAAAGACCACAACACTATTATGAAAGCTAAAAATTTTGTTTGAGAGCAATTAAACAGGGTGGTCAATATGAATCTCCAGTATCCCAGTTTTGCGGTACGGACAATTCCTGGCTCCATTATAAACAGGCACACCTAATCCGTACTATCCGCATACTGGAAATTCATTTGCAGTCAAGCGAAAACCGAGAGCGTGTATGGGTGGTGCAGATAATCATGCTCCCGAATAACATAGAGACAATTAATGCAGTCTGCTTTTCAATTAATGCTTCAAACTTATTGTCGAGAATTTCTCGAATTTTCTTCAGAGATATTGCAAAAAATAAACATAACCGACTAACGTCGGGCTAATTGCTCTCAAATGATCGGCTGGCTTCGTCAGTAGCTAACCAGGGTTTAGTGATGCTAACTTTAGCTTAATATAAGGGGCGTGAGATGAGCGCAGCGAGGTTAGGGGGTTCACCGGGCTGATGGGGGGTGGGGCGGGCAGCAGTTGTGAGGAGCGGGGGGGGGGGGGGGGGGCAACGGTTGGAGGGGGGTCTTTGGTTGCACGGGGCCCTTACGACATGAACGATGTGCAGGGGTAGGGTTTTTTTGAGGGGGGTGAGAGGGGTCAACTTCCAAGGACAGCCCTTCATACCATAAGTATAAATCTCCAAAACAGTTTGTGAATCTCATACTTGGAGACTAGTGAGCTCAAAAGCTCTAAGGGCACTTACTTCTCGCAGTGCGCTACCTGTTTATCTCGTTTTTGAGGACGAAAAGTCAAATGGTTGAGACGAAAAATCAGTCAAGCGAAAAATTGTAAAAAAAAGACTGACAGGACTTGTATAATTGCTACAAACTTCGTTTGAGAGCAATTAAACAAACTGTAGGTATGTACCGAAACGAGCACAAAGTGAAGAATATTTTAGAATCTTGAAGCGCCAATAATGACACATTTCTCCGGATCTCAAATAATGACACATTTTTCCCATTGTTCCCCTTTACCCAGAACACTTAAAGTCATAATGCATCACATCAATGTCCGAAAACATTGTGCCTTGCGAACGAAAAACGCAGTCGAAGACTCATTGCTCCTCTTGAAGCAGTAAATATAGCGTCAAAGACAACTAAATGATGGCAGCTATCTCTTGGTTGCTTTTAACAGAGGCAGAATCTTTCTGAGTCAACGTCAACTTTTTGCGGCAACATATCTCCGTAAAAATTTATTAGTAAATACCAAATGCAACAGTATCAAAGTATCATTCTATAACTGTACTCATCAGTCCTAAAAGTCCATTATTACAGCGAATGTTTCAGTTTGATTAACCGTATATTTGGTACTCATAATTATTAGTTTTCCATCCATTATTTTTTGTTCTTGTTCAAAGTATACACGTGTCGTGAGGTTAATGTCCGTTCGTTCAAGTACTATTGGAGTTTTATTGAATTGGTTAAGCCCTTCTAGATTTGTATGTACCCCATCCTACAATAAAACAGGGTAGGGATGAGACAGTGGCGCAGAACAGGCAAGCCTTAGTTAGCATTCCCCACTTGCTGCCAGTCTTGAATGGCAGTGTTTCGTTAATACCATCAAGGTAAGCCATGCCTCGTCTGGTTCTAACTACTCCACCGGGTGCTCGTTTAGCAGAGGTTGCCAATAGACATCTACGGAATCCTTGAGAGCCTATCATCGTCGCTTTGAACAACTTCCGTCCGAATTTGAACAATTTGATCTGAAATTATAACTCTTGTTTATTTCAAATTTATTCATTTTATCTACAATCAATTTATCGGAGAACATTTAAACAATTAACCACCTGGATATATTTAACCAATTAACCACCTGGATATATTTAACCAATGAATCTGTCACATCCTACTCTTCTGCACAAAACTAAACTTTTAGGTTAAAGTGCACAAGCAAATACAATTCTAAAATCTTATCTAGAAAACCGTGTGCAAAAAGTCAAATTCTCGAAGTATGAATCAAATTGGATAGCACTTAACCGTGGAGTACCACAAGGTACTGTGCTAGGCCCACTGCTTTTCAACATATATGTAAATGATATGAAAGATGATACTGATGTGAATTCTAATATAATCCAGTACGCTGATGATACTTTTATCTTTTGCAGTGGAATTATCTTTTGCAGTAGAAAAACTATTTCTGAATCAACGTTACATCTTGAAAAAGTATTGCTAAACTCATTCTCTTTTTCAGGAAAAATGAGTTAAATGTAAATGAAAGCAAAACCGAATTCATTATTTTTAAAGCCCCTAAAAGAAACAAAATCGAAGAAATAGTTGCTAACGGATGTACAGTTCTCGAGCAAAAAGTTGTGAAATACTTGGGAGTTCATATTGACTGTAATCTTTCTTTCGATGAAGAAATAAAAAATGTACTAAGAAAAATGGCTGTTGGCATAAAGGTCATTTACTCCATCAAAAATATATTTCCTGAAACTATATCTGCTTTACTGAACGCTCTTGTTTTAAGTCATCTGCATTACCCAATTGTTCTGTTCTCAGGTCTTAAAAAATCACTTCGAGTTACTCTAAATAAACAATTGAACTGGGGAATAAAGGCATGTTTCAATAGAACCAAATTTGACAGGACCACTGATCTCAAGATCAAACAAAATCTTACCAGTAGAATACCTCATAAAGTATCGGGTAATTATATATTTTATAAAGCTTCTAAAAGCAGATCTACCAGCTTTTGATGAACTCAAGTTAGCCACCCTAAGTGCTAAAATGAATGACCGTACAAACAAGCTGTCATTTGGAGCAAACCAAAAAACAAATATAATGCAAAACAATGTTTTTCAAAAAAAGCAATTGACTGGTATAACGATTTGCCTCTCACCTTGAGGCGCAATATCCCTAAAAAGCGGGCTCTCAATACTACAATAAAAAATCATTTCTGGAATGAGTTTCTAAAAGACCCAACGGTTTCTGAATTGAATTCTAATCTCAAATCTTTCAAGTTCAAATCTTAATTTGATTTAGTTTTAGGGCGTCTTTTGGTCTTCTATGAAATGTTAATTGGAGGATTAGCATTTTTAAAAATATTCTCTTTTCTCGAAAATGTTAATTGTAGAATTAGCATTTTCAAAATTTTTCTCAATTATAATTCATCTCTCTTAATTTGTCGATATTTTAGCACATTGTAAATTTAATACAATTTAAAACTTTCACAATATGTGACGTTTGTTTCATTTATACTTCTTAACACTACAATGCCTTTAAACTATGTTCTGTATTTTATAGTTCATACTCAAAGGAATTAACAATGTTTTCTTTTTTTTCTGAATTTACATGTTTGGAACCAAAAAAAAACCTATTATTTAAGAAATGAAGTTATACTCATTGAGCAAGCTGCGCACACGACAAAGAAGCCTTATTGATAGCAAATTGTCAGAAAATAATTAAAGAGAGCACTAAAGAATCAAACAAACCAAAATAGCAAGAAAAATTAAATTTCTACCCATATTTATCTGTAAAACACTCCAATACTTTCGAAAAAAAACACGAAAATATTCCTCTGACTCATTTTTTAATTTAACACTGAATAACGGGTACATATTTGGTCTTCTTTTATCCATACATTCCAATAATACAATCAGCGTCAAAATCTCTAGTTTAACGAACTCTTTCTAACGCTACCTTAACCATTTACAATTTCCTAAACCAAAACACAAATATGTACAGAGAAAACATCGAGCAACAGCAAGTCTTCTCGATTTAGCGCTTGAATATAACTGAGAACACACCACCAAAACAGACGTCTTGCATCAAACAAACTTCAACAATTTTCTCAATGATTCCACAAATAAGTGTTCCAGAAATGATTCCAGAAACAAGCAAAATAAAATTGCTTACAAAAAATATCTCGAGTACCTGCAATTTTGATTGCCCTGCTTCTTAATAAGATAGACGGAACAGTATCGAAACCAATACCAACTAGGGATTATGGCTTTTTAAGGTTTCAAGTCGGAAGATAGCAGCGATAGATTCCCATGACGCCACCCCGTTTGGGATAGAAACAAGCAAAAATAAAATTGCTTCTTACAAAAAATATCTTGAGTACCTGCAATTTTGATTGCCCTGCTTCTTAATAAGATAGACGGAACAGTATCGAAACCAATACCCACTAGGGTTTATGGCTTTTTCACGTTTCAAGTCGGAAGATAGCAGCGATAGGTTTCCATGACCCCACCCCGTTTGGGATAGAAACAAGCAAAAAAAAAATAAAATTGCTTCTCACAAAAAATATCTTGAGTACCTGCAATTTTGATTGCCCTGCTTCTTAATAAGACAGACGGTACAGTATCGAAACCAATACCAACTAGGGTTTATGGCTTTTTCACGTTTCAAGTCGGAAGATAGCAGCGATAGATTCCCATGACCCCACCCCGTTTGGGATAGAAACAACAAAAAATTAAAATTGCTTCTTACAAAAAATATCTTGAGTACCTGCAATTTTGATTTCCCTGCTTCTTAATAAGATAGACGGATTAGTATCGAAACCAATACCAACTAGGGTTTATGGCTTTTTCACATTTCAAGTCGGAAGATAGCAGCGATAGATTCCCATGACGCCACCCCGTTTGAGATAGAAACAAGCAAAAAAAAAAATAAAATTGCTTCTTACAAAAACTATCTCGAGTACCTGCAATGTTGATTGCCGTGCTTCTTGATAAGATAGACGGAATAGTATCGAAACCAATACCAACTAGGGTTTACGGCTTTTTCACGTTTCAAGTCGGAAGATAGCAGCGATAGGTTTCCATGACCCCACCCCGTTTGGGATAGAAACAAGCAAAAAAAAAATAAAATTGCTTCTCACAAAAAATATCTTGAGTACCTGCAATTTTGATTGCCCTGCTTCTTAATAAGACAGACGGAACAGTATCGAAACCAATACCAACTAGGGTTTATGGCTTTTTCACGTTTCAAGTCGGAAGATAGCAGCGATAGATTCCCATGACCCCACCCCGTTTGGGATAGAAACAACAAAAAAATTAAAATTGCTTCTTACAAAAAATATCTTGAGTACCTGCAATTTTGATTTCACTGCTTCTTAATAAGATAGACGGATTAGTATCGAAACCAATACCAACTAGGGTTTATGGCTTTTTCACGTTTCAAGTCGGAAGATAGCAGCGATAGATTCCCATGACGCCACCCCGTTTGAGATAGAAACAAGCAAAAAAAAATAAAATTGCTTCTTACAAAAACTATCTCGAGTACCTGCAATGTTGATTGCCGTGCTTCTTGATAAGATAGACGGAACAGTATCGAAACCAATACCAACTAGGGTTTACGGCTTTTTCACGTTTCAAGTCGGAAGATAGCAGCGATAGGTTTCCATGACCCCACCCCGTTTGGGATAGAAACAAGCAAAAAAAAATAAAATTGCTTCTTACAAAAACTATCTCGAGTACCTGCAATGTTGATTGCCGTGCTTCTTGATAAGATAGACGGAATAGTATCGAAACCAATACCAACTAGGGTTTACGGCTTTTTCACGTTTCAAGTCGGAAGATAGCAGCGATAGTTTTCCATGACCCCACCCCGTTTGGGATAGAAACAAGCAAAAAAAAATAAAATTGCTTCTCACAAAAAATATCTTGAGTACCTGCAATTTTGATTGCCCTGCTTCTTAATAAGACAGACGGTACAGTATCGAAACCAATACCAACTAGGGTTTATGGCTTTTTCACGTTTCAAGTCGGAAGATAGCAGCGATAGATTCCCATGACCCCACCCCGTTTGGGATAGAAACAACAAAAAAATTAAAATTGCTTCTTACAAAAAATATCTTGAGTACCTGCAATTTTGATTTCACTGCTTCTTAATAAGATAGACGGATTAGTATCGAAACCAATACCAACTAGGGTTTATGGCTTTTTCACGTTTCAAGTCGGAAGATAGCAGCGATAGATTCCCATGACGCCACCCCGTTTGAGATAGAAACAAGCAAAAAAAAATAAAATTGCTTCTTACAAAAACTATCTCGAGTACCTGCAATGTTGATTGCCGTGCTTCTTGATAAGATAGACGGAACAGTATCGAAACCAATACCAACTAGGGTTTACGGCTTTTTCACGTTTCAAGTCGGAAGATAGCAGCGATAGGTTTCCATGACCCCACCCCGTTTGGGATAGAAACAAGCAAAAAAAAAAATAAAATTGCTTCTCACAAAAAATATCTTGAGTACCTGCAATTTTGATTGCCCTGCTTCTTAATAAGACAGACGGAACAGTATCGAAACCAATACCAACTAGGGTTTATGGCTTTTTCACGTTTCAAGTCGGAAGATAGCAGCGATAGATTCCCATGACCCCACCCCGTTTGGGATAGAAACAACAAAAAAATTAAAATTGCTTCTTACAAAAAATATCTTGAGTACCTGCAATTTTGATTTCCCTGCTTCTTAATAAGATAGACGGATTAGTATCGAAACCAATACCAACTAGGGTTTATGGCTTTTTCACGTTTCAAGTCGGAAGATAGCAGCGATAGATTCCCATGACGCCACCCCGTTTGAGATAGAAACAAGCAAAAAAAAATAAAATTGCTTCTTACAAAAACTATCTCGAGTACCTGCAATGTTGATTGCCGTGCTTCTTGATAAGATAGACGGAATAGTATAGAAACCAATACCAACTAGGGTTTATGGCTTTTTCACGTTTTCATTTATAATTTTGATATTGACTCAGCTCTCCTTAAATGCTTCGCTCAGCAACAGCTTTTTAAATGAAGGCTAAGCAAAATAACAAAATGCCTGAGACAACGCAAAAATAATATAGGACAACTATTCAATTCATTGTACTCTAAAATTCGAAAAAAATGACTAAATAAAGATTTTCGTGATAAATCTCCACAATTTGCAACTCGAAATCAACTAATCTTGCAAATCAACAGACCTTACAAAAATAGACAAAAAGAAAACATTCAATGAGATGAAAACAACAGACCCAGAAGATAGTATTCATATCAAAGTACGAACATAGAGAACTCTCAATCTTATCTCAGTCAACGATAAAAAAAAGCTTACCATAAAACCTATTCCAATCACAAAATTAGGACTGCAAAAACAGCCTGTTGAAACTGATGAAGAAACTGCTAATAATACATGACTGACGTTGTATTTAAGGGGTAAAAATTGTTGCATACTTTTTTAGCAGTATTGAGGTGAATTGAGACTAACTTGACGAGGGAGCATAAGCTTCAGAAGGTGATTATATAAAGGAGATTATATATAAAATTTATTTTAATCGGGTATGTTTTGAAAACTTTTAGCACTAGTAAAAAAGTTTGATTTAGCAGTTGTGTTCAGTAATAAGATTTATATCACGTCAATTCAAGAAATCAAGCGTATATAAGGACAAACGGAACAAGTTGAGTGGAGCACTTAAATGATTAAAAGCCGGAAGTAGCCGCCATTCCCATAACCCCAATTGGGATTGAAATAACATACAAGAAATTTTAATTGTTGTACAAGCAGTGCGAGATATTTGATCAGACTTTGTAGTTAGACATATTCCTGTTTCTTAAAGAGATTATCAAAAGATTAGTATCAATACAAATAACATCCTTTCATTATGATTTCATCCTTTCATCCCAAATCTGTCCATTTTAGGTTAATTTCTGCGCAACTGCTCTTTAAAGCACTTTAAGCAACTTGAGCGAAGAATGAACCTACCCTAGAGAAGTCAAAACGATATCGCGAAAAATGTTGAACAAGCTGTGAAAAAGGTGCAGAAAGCCAAAAAGATTATTGACGACGTAAAAAAATCATTACAGCAGAAAGTACTGAAATAGTGTCCAAAGCACCGGATGAAAACTGTTACACGTCTCGGCCTAGTCAACCGACCGACCCAACATTACGAGACAAACACAGCTTCAAAAATTGAGAAAAATATACTAATAGATCTAAAACGTATATACTTTTACAATCCGCGTGTTGAATACCAAAGCAAGAACAAAAAAGTTGACATCTAAGAACTCGCTTGAAAAATAAAAGCCAAGCAGGGGCAGGCGAAACAATAACATTTTAAAAACGAGAAATTACGCAAAAAATAAATCTCGAGATCCGCAAGGTGTCAACCTCAAACCAAAACTGCAATGATTAAATCTAGTTATGATCGCAACACCAAGCTCAATAAATGCTTTACTGGCGAGTAGATCGAGAAAATTTCAAATGACACAAAAAACTCCGAAAACTTAAAAACACTGAAACAATTGAAAATTTGTCTAGTATTTTCTTCCAAGCCTATTCAGACCTTTGTAATCTGCATAAAAACACATTTTCAAAAAAGAGACAAACACGACAAAAATTATTAACGTATTTGCAAAAATCAGCCGAAAACTAATAAAAAAAAAGTTTATAAAGTTGAAGCTGATGTCAAGACTAATGTTTGCGGCTCAAAACTGAGCTTTAACCCACGCACAAAGACCCACGCACATTGGCCTCTAAAAGCAGAAAAGACCCCAAAAACATACCCGGAAGATTGCCGGAAAATAGCGGCCGTTGATTCCAATAAGCATGATTGGGATTGAAATAACAGAAGATATTGAAAAAAAATGATTTTTGTACAAAATAATTTTTTAAGTCCGATTTATTTTGATGGCATTTCGTAGTTGAACATACCTCTCTTTCTTAGAGAGAGGCTACAGGGGCTACTGTCAATAACAATAAGCATTAGAGATGGTAAAAAAAACTTATAGGAACGACGTTCAAATAGCGGGCCTCTAAAATTGGGCTTTATGGGTTTATCCTTTTTCTATTTCTGACATCCATTTTTGTACTAACTCTGTTCATTTTGAATTGCTTTGCTGAGCAACTGATGTTCAAAATCACTGTTAACAGAATGAGAGAAGAGAGAAACTAGCCTAGAGAAGTCAAAAAGATTTCACGCAAAATGTTGAAAAGGCTGCAAAATGAGGTAAAGCGAAACATTTTTTAATTCGACGAAGTAAAAAACATAGCAGGACAAGTCCTGACGTACAATTCAAAGAATTTTTATTGACTTAACAAACAACAAGACCTAGAACGGACAATGAGTGAATTGAGAAAACCAATTTAAAAAAATCAGATGAATAAAAAAACAAAAAAAAAACAGAAAATCAATGTCAAAATGCTGCTAGGGAGAACAAAAAACCACTAGTGAGATATGTAATTTTGATTCTAACAAAAAACTAGGTCCAGAATGAGCTGTGAATGGATTGGGAAAACTATTTAGAAAAAAATCCGATCCAAAAAATCGAAAAAACAGTAAAAATCAGAGTGAAATTGCTGCATGTGAACAAAAAACCACTACCCAGAACCCTAATTTTTGTTCAAACACCGCTTTCTCACTCTACTTTAAAATTAGAGCAAAAAAAATTCAGGCCGCAAAACCACTCGCTTTTTCGCTCCATTTCCTGTTTCGGCGTGACCAAAATCACCACTCCAATTTGACTTCAAAAATCATGAAAACGTGTGAACAGATCTTAAAAAAAAACATAGCCGGCAGATTGCCGGAATAGCTGCGAAAGAATAGACCTGCATGCCATATAATAGAGATAGAAACAGATACAGATCTAAATTGAAAAAAAAAATCGACGCCGCGCAAAAAACTAGGTAAAAAACATTCAGCGATAAATTAATAAAGCTTATTAAAATTCATTCCGCAGAAGCCTCTTATTAGGGACCTTTACTGCACAAATGAATTCCTTTGACCTTAAACAAATTCAATTTAAACTTAATTTTTAAAGTGCAAAAGTCATTTTATTGAGTGAGGTAAGTCACGTATGATCAAAATCTAATCACGCAAATAACCTAAAAACTTTTGCTAAAGCGATTGAGAAATGACGTCACGCGCGCAAATGCCGTTAGTGAGAGGAAGAAGTCATTCAGAAAATTTGACTTTTTCAGCTTTGCTGTGTGAACAAATGTAAAACGAAAAAAGAGCGTCAGACGACGAAACAAAAAAAAAATAGCCGGAAGAATTCCGGAAGCGACTCGAAGCGTCAAAAATTCACAAACAAAACCGTAATTGCAGCGGTAGCCATTATCTTTTGTATTAAACTAATAACTCACTCTTTCAACAGGTCTGCTCTAAAAATTGCTGAAACTTAAACCGCTGTCACCAAGAGAACCAAAATGCAGCAAAATTTTATATTTTTGAAAACGTTTGGTAACGTTAAAAAATCCGAAATAATCTGGTCAAAAAAAACTGATAGTCTGAAAAAAGCCATCAATTGCCCTCAAATAATTCATGATTCTAATCAGGAACCCAAAAGACCAGACATCGCTGCGACAGCTGAACTGGTTTTTGGTAGAGAAAAAGATCGAGAAAGCAAACGGCAGATAATAATCTTAGAAACTAAGTTAAATCTTTTCAAAAGAAAGCTCAAACTTAAGAATAAGAAAACACCTATAATTACACTTCTAACAACTGCAACAAAGACAAAAAACAACACACACTTGTTCCTTGTTGTACATATGCTAGACAACATGATTTCATACTAATTCAAAAATTAAACTGATCATAGAAAACACATCAGCAGAAGAATATTGAAAGGCAAAAAATCGTTTAATATAATACCAAGGCCGGGAGAAAGTAGCAGTAAACAGTCATAAGCGGAAATTTTGGAAAGGGCTTGCTATCAAACTCTCAGTACTGCCTTATGTTGAAAGAAATCAATTGCAAACCTAAGAAATGACGAAAATTTAAGAAAAAGCTGAAATCATTCATTTTATACAACTGAAAAAATCAATTTACCGAATATAAATGTAGGTGCCAGGACAAAGCTGGAATGATACTAACTAGATGGTGAAGAATATGGGCACAATGTAAGGAACACCGTAACAAAAAGACATTCTTGATTTTTGAAAGTTTAAAATCAGTTAAAAATCAAGAAAAACAAAAAAAAATTTCTTTGTTCAGCATTCCAAACATAGAAAAGATAAACAGTCATCCGATACAATGAATCATCCTTCTGAAGAGAACACAAAAAGAGGAAAAAAAGAATTCAAGCATACGAATCATTAAAACAATTTGCAAAAACATGGTCAAAAAACTTTGAAGACTGCATTTATTAAAAAGTTTTGACTGTTTTTCAAAAACTTAACGCCAAAAAATGATTGAGTTTTGCTAAAGCGATTGAGAAATGACGTCACGCGCGCAAATGCCGTTAGTGAGAGGAAGAAGTCATTCAGAAAATTTGACTTTTTCAGCTTTGCTGTGTGAACAAATGTAAAACGAAAAAAGAGCGTCAGACGACGAAACAAAAAAACATAGCCGGAAGAATTCCGGAAGCGACTCGAAGCGTCAAAAATTCACAAACAAAAACCTTAATTGCAGCGGAATCCATTACCTTTTGTATCAAACCTTTAACTCATTACCTCCCTAGGTCTGATCTATAAATTGGTGAAACTTAAAACACTGTCACCGAGAGAAACAAGATGCAGCAAAATTTTATATTATTGAAAACGTTTGGTAACGCCGAAAAAAGTCCGTAATAGTCAAAATGGTCAAATAACTGCTCAACTGAAAAAAACTAACAAGGCCATCAATTGCCCTCAAATAGCTCATGATACTAATCTCAAAAAGATCGCGAAAGCAATCGGCATATAATAATCAAGAAACTACGATAAATTTTTCAAAAAGAATGCTCAAATTTAAGTACCAGAAAATCACTACAATTAGATTTCTAATCACTGCATTTAAGACAAAAACAACACAAACTTCTTGCTTGTTGTACATATGCTAGACAACATGATTTCATACTAATTGCAAAATTAAATAGATCATAGAAGACATAAGCAGCAGAATATTCAAGGCAAAAAATCGTTTGAATTATTACCAAGGCCGGAAGAAAGTTGCAGTAAATAATAAGAAGTGGAAATTTTTGAAAAGGATGGCTAGCAAACTCTCAGTACTGCCTTATGTTGAATGACAACAATTGCAAAACAAAGAAATTACGAAAATCTAAGAAAAAGCTGAAATGATTCAATTTTTTAACAACCGAAAAAATCAATACACCGAAAAAATTTAGGTGCCCGGAAAAAACTAGAATGATACTAACTAGAATGTGAAGAATATGGACACAATGTAAGGAACACTGTAATTAAAAGACATTCCTGATTTTTGAAAGTAGAAAAAAAAAAATTTGAAAATCAAGAAAAACGAATACATTTCGTTGTTCATTATTCGAGACATAGAAAAGATAACGAGTCATCCGATGCAAAGATCTATTCTCCTGAAGAGAACAAAGAATAAGAAAAAGCAGAATTCAAACATAAAAAAAAATTGAAACATTTTGAAAAAACGGTCAAAAAATTTATAATACTGCATTTACGAAAAAGTTTTAAGTGTTTTTCA
The DNA here is from genome assembly GCF_964194025.1 of Convolutriloba macropyga. Taxonomy (NCBI): domain Eukaryota; kingdom Metazoa; phylum Xenacoelomorpha; order Acoela; family Convolutidae; genus Convolutriloba; species Convolutriloba macropyga. The sequence continues at coordinate 37,237,660 of NC_134476.1, forward strand.
AAAACTTAACGCCAAAAAAAGATTGATACTGTATTGAAACAAAATTAAAGTCCCTCATATTGTACAAAAAGATTATTTCTTGTGATTAAAACCAAAAAACAAACAAAAAACGGACAAAAATCGGGAAAAAAACTACCAAAATCGGATTAGCAAATGTACAATTTTATAAAACAAAATTACATCGAGGTAGAAAGAGGCGTTGAGTATATGAATTGTCAAAAGGAAGTTGCCATATTATCTGATTTTTGACAAAAAGACGGTTAAAAGATCCAAAAATGAAGAAATTAATAGAAAAAAGCCAAAAACTAACAAAAAATCAAGAAATATGTTCCAATTTTGAACTTGAAACTCATTTTCGGAATCTGCAAAACACTGTGGTATCAATTTCTGAGATTGAAATTTCAATATAGCATCGAATAAAATTTATTTCTACAAAAAACCAAATTACAGGCAAAAAAACTGGGCCACTTAGACGAAAAAACGGCTAAAAACGGTTATCTGTATGTGCCATTCAGTCAAAAACTACTTTTTAAAGTCAAAAAGTCATTCACTAAACGCGGCGCATGATCAAAAAACTTTTCTCGCTCAGAAAAAATTAGTTCACACGGCAATTTTACTCACTTTTGCTTTTAGGTCAAAACAGCGTCTGAACGAATAGCATTTCCGGTAAAAAAAAAACCTTAAGAAAACCAATACTCCTCTTCGAGTCGTAAAAAACCAAGAGCACCGCAATATAGCTTCGCTCAGCTCACAGCTATAAAAAAGAATAGGAGCGCTATAATAGCCGGCTGAGAAGATGAGGGCGGCTATTAATAACAAAAAAAATTGAAAACAGCTTAAAATCAATTTAAGACCGAGCGGCTTAACAATGACAAATAATTGTAGCAAACTACGAGTTCGAACCCTGGTGGAGCATCAAACCTACATTCGGCACATAGAATAGAATTTTAAAAACTTTGTTCAGTAGTTTCAACTTGAATTCGACTTCAAGCTTCGATCCTGCATGCTAACACCAAAAGCAAAACAATTTCAATAAAAAGATTAAATTAATAGGTAAAATTGGGATTCGGTAAAAATTAACTTAATATATCAGCTAAATCTAAAAATAGGAGGCAAATAATTTTCTCTATTAAATAACATCGTGCAAAACACTCAATCAATCAATTGACCAATAAATCTCCCGAACATTTTAGAAGACACAATTAGAATTTTCATTCAATCATTTCAATCTTTTAACATCGTTGTTCAGCATAATCAGTAATAGCTTCATCCATTATACCATTGCTTAATATTGACAGTACCGACGTTGCATAATTACACCCCTCTTCTGCACATCGTCTCAATTATGAAACCCGCTGCTTTTATTTAGGACATCAGGCATCCTCCCGTTCGTAATCCTTTACGTATTATCAGCTGTTTTTACATAGTAGCGTCGTCATTATTGCCGTTAAATAACTCCAAACAGGTCAAACACCCAAATAATCAATGAATCGGATGGTATCTTCCAACTTCAAATTTCCGAACCAGCTGCCTGCATTTCCTTTAACTAACTGTATTTTGAATAAAACGTTTTATTTCAGAACATGTTGATAAAGCCTTTGATACAGACGAATGCAAATCGTTATGGCGCCAGTGGTCCAGCTCCCGGAAGCAACACTGGGAATGTCTTGACATGCGTTGGCCACTGTGTCGACACCTAAACACAAAATACAAGTCATCATCGTCGTATATCATATTCATAACAAACCAAACGCGCCCTTTCTCTCCATATTCGAAATTGCGGTAAAGTCAGCATACTCTTCTTTGTTATTTACTGTTGTTACATTACTGTGGTTTTTAAAATGGATATTTTAAACTCATTTTTTAACAAAAAATATAGCCCACAAATTGCAGGAAAATAGCCGTTGATCCGCTTGAGGCACATTAGATTTGAAACAGAAAAAGAACGAAAGAAGAGATGGAAATTGACCAAATTTTTAGCTGCCAGATTGCCAGAAAATAGCCGCAATAGCTTCATAGATCTGCAGTCTAAAAAACAGTAAAAAGACAGACCAAAAAATTAGTCTTTCCTTTGAAGGCCGAGATGTTAAATTTTGATAAAGAATCTGTATAAGTTATAGCTACCTCTATTAGCTAGTCTCATATAACCTTCAATTAGAACGACACGAATTCACTTGACCTTAACTCTTTGAAAAAGAGTAAAGAAAAGTCAACTTCAAAGTGAGGAAGTCATTTTTGAGAGTGAGGTAAATGGCGTGTGACCAAATATTTAATCACGAGAATGAACAAAAAAATTCAGTCCACTAAGAGCGCAAAATGACGTCACGCACGCACTTCAGCTGCAATTGCATGAACGAATGAACAAACAGCGGATTTGAAGTGGTTGTGACATCATATGGTCGTAACAAAAATCATTTAGAAAAAAAACAATCCAAAAAATTGAAAAAACATTAAAAATCAAAGTGAACTTGCCGCATGTGAACAAAAAACCACTAGCCAGAAAGCGAACTTTTGCTCAAACACCGTTTTGTCACTCTACTTTAAAATTAGAGCAAAAAATTTCACGCCGCAAAACCGCTTGCTCTTTCACTTCCCGTTTCGGCGTGACCCAAATCACTACTTCAATTTGACCTCAAAAATCACGAAAGAGTGTGAAGCGATCTTTAAAAAAAGACAGCACCCATATACAATTCAAAGCCTTTCAGTTGTAAAAAACCAAGAGAAATCCGATAATAGGTCCAGCTATCGCTGTGCGGCTATTAAAAAGTGTTCTAAAGAGGACTAACTGTACATCTCGTAAAAAAGAGAAACCGATAACATTCTCTAAAAACTGAGAAGCCTCAATAATTGTTAGACGTTAAATAGTTAAGTCAATTATAAAATTTAAGGTAAAATTATTCTATTTACAATACAAACGTTTCAGCTAAATCTAGCATCATCAGGTAATATGCAATTTAAAGTTATTCTATTTAAAGTAAAAAACGATTTAAACTCATATAATAAAATAAAACAGTAACATAAGAAGTGCTCGGTATATCGTTTATCGGTAAAAAACAAAAATTTCTGAAATTTCGTTTTCCAGTTCGTTTTGAAGTTTTTATTCAAGATTGTCGAATTTGTATTTTTTGAAGTTCTTAATGATTTTCTAACGTTTCCGCTGGCTCTTGGAACATTTCAATGCTTTGATTCGCTAAAATGTAATTTTCGAATTGAGCAAAAAGACAACTCGGGACCAGTATTTCAATGTCAGCTCTTGGCTACGGTAATCATCGCGCGTGTTCAACATTGGCTTCCTTTGTGCTATATGTAACGCTTCGAGAGTCATGAGTTTTGTGGCACATTGCACTGATCTAGTATACGCCAATCAAACACGCGTGACAACATTCGCTTACATGCTGACCTACTGGTGAGTCCTTTTTTTAATGTTCTGCCGTCCGCGTGGTTATACGTCTGCCAGTTTGCCCAACATAGGTGGAATTGCATCCACTACATGTTATTTCGTATACCAAGTTCGATTTTACATGCTGGTCAAAACTGAACTGAACAGATTTTCAGTTTCCGTGTTGTGTAAATCACTGAAAGAAACGTTATCTTTTGCAGCATTTCCTTGAGTCTAATGCCTAATTGGCCTCTATACTGTAAGAAAAACGTAGGTATGTCCTTCTGCTTAAGCTTATTGTTTGACTTGTATTCCGCTGCTGTCTTCGGTCTTTTTATGGTCACCTAAAATTTTTCCAATTGTGTGATTAACAATGCTTGACGACCAATTTTCCGGATTTCTAGTTTGGTTATCAGTTGTTGAGTTTTCACAATCAAAGAACACCCCCCTTTTTTTCCTATTGCTCCTTGCATTTCCAAACAACACCCCCCTTTTTTCCTATTGCTCCTTACTGATATTTTGATATTCGATGTGATACCAGTTCTCATATTTTTCACTTTCGACCATATTGCTATTGCAAAACCCCTTTCTTATGACAGACGGGATATTTTTGCTTAGAGTTTTTTGTTTCTCCCAAGCTCCAAAATAAACCGACAAATAATGAAATTCAAAACAGAAAACTAAAGCAAAAATTGTTCAAACTTAGCCTATTTTCTCCAACTAAAAAAGGCCATGAAAACAACAAACAAAAACTCAAACAAAAAATACCCCAGCCACTAAAATCAAACATAACCGACTAAACGTCGGAAGAATTGCTCTCGAACTAGTGGGAGCCCTAATCAATTGCAACCTGCTTCAGTCGAGGGGGGGGGGGTGAAGGGAGCCTAAATGGGACTAAGAAGTTCAATAGTGGGCTTCAAATAACCATATTAGAGGTTAAAATATATCACTATTAAGATTCAAAAAGAAAAATGGCACCAGTTTTGGAGCACTTTTTATTTGACTTTTAGTATCAAATTGCCGCCAATTGAGTTCAGCTTCTTGAAATTGTGATTGAGAGAGAATTTTAGATCACGCGAAACGCAAAAAGTCAAGGGCGTAAAAGTCACTCAAAAATTCAAAACCGTCGAGCAAAAATTTTGCATAAAAAAGACACACGTTTACAATAATTGCTTCCTACGAGAGCAATTAAAAAAAAGAGTACAACCGCCGCTAAAAGAACTTTTAAAACCGCAAAATCGCAAAAATAGCTCAAGATTGCATTAAAACTATTATGACTCATATGGTCAAAATTCTTCCAAACGTACAGTTACTTTTTAACAGGGTTTAGACAAACCACTTTACACAAAACATAAACGGACTAACGTAGGACGAATTGCTCTCACACGACTGGCGAGGCAAGCAATTTAGAAGGGGGCAGAGGCTAAAGTAACCTTTATGGTGCATAACTCATAGCGAAAGGGTTTCGAACCCACGACCGCTCGGACAACCGTTCACATTAACCGCTACACTACAAGTGATTTGCATGCTTATAGCCCACAACTGGTTTTACTCACCAACATACTCAAAAAATCAGAAAGTCAAGCGTGGAAAATTCACAAGAATGCAAATCGAAAGAATGTTCAAGAAGAAAACGGTAAAGCAAAAATTTTTCATAAAAGATACACACGCTTACAGTAATTAAGTAATTACTTCAAATTTCCTTCGAGAGCCATTAAAAAGTAAAGTAAAATTGAAAAACTGAGTGTTTACGTGACCAAAAAGATTTGCTCGCTTAGCGAAAATCTTTTCACACCTCGCTCTCTCTCTCCAAAACGCGGCATGAACTGAAAATCACTGCCTTATTTCTCTCCTCATTAATTCGTCCAGCCGTTTGACCTTAGTCTTTTACTTAGTTTTCACGCGCGTCATTGACTTTTACATTCTGTTTTAAATACGCTAAAAAAATTTATCGATCAAAAACGACGCACATAAGACTTTAAAAATCACAAGAGCAGTAGTGTAACCTGGAAGAATTTGATCATAGGGTACTCATTGGTGGCAGTGGCATCATCATCAATGACCACACTCATGGCAGCAGAAGAGGGCGCTTTGCATGAACAGAGTAGCCTGGTTACACCCTCAATCTCCACCACTCTGTCACTCTGTTTCTCCCTCTCCTTCTCCCTTTCTTTGTCCTTATCTTTGCTTTTCTTGATCTTGATCCCAGAGATCCCTCTCTTCTTCTCACGAGTTGAGAGTTGGACTGAGAATCCACTGAGAGATACACGTTGAATGTGCAGCGCCTGCATCAAAAATGAACTACGCTAAGTTTAATTAAATGACAAAGCAGGCAGATTGCCAGAAAACAGCTAACATCGCTTGGCAGACCTGCATTGCAAAAACTCGAGATAAAAGATGATCAAAAGGTAAAAAAAATAGTTTTCCGGTCAGGTTTTACGATTTCTGAGAGATTGGCTGATGCATAAATGATTTCAATAACGTGTCGTCAAATGCCTCTTTTCAAAGCAAACTCTTCATTTTGAAAGTAGTTTGTGATCGCTGATTGAAGAGAATGAACAAGTCTCACTCCACTAAGTATGACATTACCAAATGCCAAGAGGAATGATCCCGAGCAAAGTTTGATTGGAAATGTCCATAATTAACAATAGTTTATTCATTTTGTTTAAAGAGAGTGATATAATAATGTTTTGATGATGCTTTGTTATTTGTGATCACTTTTGCCTTTCTCTCGCCACCACAACACAACAACAGGCGTTAGCTTTAATTCAAAACTTCGTTAGAAAACTTCTCTTTCTCTCACTTGCAGCAAATGAAGTTGCGCAACAATCCGAAGATTAAATAATTTAAACTGCGAGTGTTTTTTTATATACATATATCTTACATCGTGAAAAGCAGTGAAGCCAAACCTGCATTCGAAACTAACGCAAAAACTGAAACTGCAATGTGGGAGAACTTACCGACCGGTTTACCAACCAAAGCAAAAGAACTCAATTTCAAACTTATGGGTATTTTATCATGTGACCAGTGCTACAATAGTGTGTCTTCTGAAGAGTTTACAGGGCGGGGAAATGAGGAAAAGCAACCTGAATGGTTTCTACCGTAGCTTTCCGTGCCAACAACAGCAAATAGTTAATGAATTCCAGAGCCCTATTGTCTGGAAGACCATGGACTATATTCATTTGGAGAAAATGGAAAATTCGCGCTCGGTGCTCTAAAACTGGAGGGGAAGTTTTTTAAGGAGGGTTGTATGACATTCTCAAATGTCAAGAGTACTGATCCCGAGCAAAGTTTGATTGGAAATGTCCATAATTAACAATAGTTTATTTATTTTGTTTAGAGAGAGTGATATAATAATGTTTTGATGATGCTTTGTTATTTGTGATCACTTTTGCCTTTCGCTCGCCACCACAACACAACAACAGGCGTTAGCTTTAATTCAAAACTTCTTTAGTAAACTTCTCTTTCTCTCACTTGCAGCAAATGAAGTTGCGCAACAATCCGAAGATTAATTAATTTAAACTGCGAGTGTTTATATATATATATATATATATATATATATATACATATACACACACATATATATATATATATATATATATATATATATATATATCTTACACTAAGAACAAAACCTAGCTCACGGGCGAAATCCCAAGATAGAACCCGAAAGTGATTCTACGCTGCGACAACTATTACCATACTGTCAACGATACCCCCAAAATATCTTGTCATCAAAACTTTGAGCTCAAAACTAAAACGAGGGGGAAACAGACAAAACAAATTCTTCAGAGAATTGAGTACAGCCCAAAAGTGAGAGCACTGTGATTGATACATAAACAAGAGCAGATGCACTCAAGAACATATAGAACATAGCAGAAAGGTAAAGATTATTTGTGTTCATATCTTCAGAAGTAATGCTCAACAGTAATGCAAGCTACTTAATGCCAAAAATGACAGAACCCAGCCTCTAGCTAAAAGTGGTTTGGACAACATGAACTCGAGAAAAAACAAAATAAAAAACATAAATGCCAAAATCATTGCTAACTTTACTACTTTGATACTTTGAAGATTTCAAAACAAATTCACTGCTAGCAGAACCCAAAACAAAGCCAAGCTAACCTACAGTTGAACAGTACAAGTTAAGAAAATCAGAAGAGGTCACCAAATTCTTTTATCGCCATGGAACATGAAGACTCAGACTAAAAGAAAACAAAATAATTGCTATCTATTATTAGAATGAACTCAATTTTGATTGGAAAAGTTGCTGCAAACCGATAATCTCTCAAAGACAACAAAAAACATATCGAAACATACAGAGAAAGCAGCGAAGGGCCAGCTAAATAATAACACAATGAACCACAACGCAAAGTATTGGTTTCCAACCCCAGAGACAACTGAAGATCCACCAAAACTCACAGGAATAGAAAAACGAATTCACGAAGATTTCATTCGCTTCAAGAAGAGAGAGTCCATTCGACCACTGGTCCACTCTTGGAATCCTTTAATTGCCACGGAAGTGTAATAACAGACGAAAAAAAGATAAAGACAGAGAATCTCCTATTGGAGCTCAACGATATATTTTCAAGACATCGCCTTGACATTGGCTACACCTCATAATTCTCAGTAAAACTCACGCCTGATACTGATACACCAGTATATTAAAAACCAAAGAGTTTCCATCTACCTCAAAGACAATCTCCTAGTAGAACTCGCCTTGTTACAATACTACGGCAGGATTACAACGTTGATATTCAGTATAAATTGATCACCAATCTTCGCAAACCGAATGGAAAACTACGAACATTAATAGATCTGCGCGAAAATCAACCACCTGATTCGAAATGACTCCAACAACAATTTCCCAAAAGCAACCCTGGCTGACACAGGAAGCCATCTTGCAGGCAAAACGCTCTTTTGCAAAATGGATAGAAGACATGGATACTACTCCGTGCCAATGGCCCACGAGCAATCCATTCAACTGATCGCCTTCAATTTTTCATCGCCAACAAACGCATTTAAAGATAAGCACAAGAACTGAGCAGAAGTGTTAGCGCTTTCAGCTCATTCATGCGCCAAAATCTTGATCCCGTAATTACAGCTGAGAAATGTTTTCAATATGTAGAAGATATTGGAGTAGCTGCCCATGATCTCCAAGATATGCTGGAAAAACTATCAGCAGTTTCTACGTGCATAAGAGAATCCGGAACGAAGCTAGCTACAGATAAAAGCGCCTTTGGTCTGAAGGAAATTCAGTTCTTGGGGAAAACGTTAACTTCAGAGGGATTGCTCTCCAACAAACAGAAAATTGCGACGCTTCTCAAAACATTCAATATGCCGAAAAACATTAAGCAAACAAAAGGATTGATCGGTTTCTTCAACTTTTATGACGCTTTCATATTAGAGCTTGGAGAAAAGCTGCTACCCTTTAATAGATTACTTAAGAAAGAAACAGCCTTCAAAATAAACGAGGAACACAACAATGTTAATGAAACTAACAAAGGATCCAGAATCAGGCTGCGAAATATCACTGAGATTACCGATAACCAATAGACAAAAAGTCATTATGACCGATGCATCAATCTATGCTGCCGGATTTGTATTAATGATCGAGGATTACACCCAAACGGCAAGCGGAACGTCTGAAAACAAAAATTATGCACCTGTAAGTTTCGGTTCACGTATTTTCAACCGAATCAATTCAAGATGTCAATCTACGCGAAAGAATTTTTTTACCGTTCATTTAGCCCTTGATGTTTGCAAACATCCTTTGGGGATGCGAGAAACTAGAACTAATCCTACGAGACAACAGAGCTCTCACCAGATTCTTTCAGACAAAGACCAATCCACCAACGCTGTCCAACGCATTGGATCTCGTCTTGACTTTTAATATAATACTAGGACATATCCCAGGAAAAATCAATCTCGAGGCAGACAACCTCTCAATGATACACATGAACCCGAAAAAAAACCCTCAATTATTACACTTCTGCTCGAAACATCTGAGGAAAATACAAGGAAACACTACCTCTTTCAGACAGTCAACGAAACAGATCAAACAGATATCAAAGAAGAGGTTCATATCCAACAAATCAGACCGGCGCAACACCAGGCAATAGACAAACACAATCCAAAGGATGACTTTAATACAACCGGACACTCACAATTAAATCTATGAGCCCACTGTCAACTGGCCAATTTCTCTCAACAGACTTGAAAAATACGTGAAACAAAACCCAAGAGTCGCTATGTTTAACGGAGTGCTACACAGAATGTTCTACAACCATACAAGCAACAGCTTTATCAAAAAATTACGTGTTCCAATTCACTTGCCAAAAGAAGTACTTTTCCGCATTCACAACAGTGTCTGGAGCGGACACAGAGTGTCGCGTACCATAGCCGGATTTCAAAACGATTCTATTTCCCGAATTTCACAGAAACGCTCACTAACTACATCCGAAATTGCGTGACCTGTTTACATACAAAATCTAGGCCAACAGCAGCTTTAGGACCACCCCAACAACCAATGTCTCCCTTAAAAAATTATCCTGCAGATGCACTGCTCATCGACATTGTCGGAAAAAAAGAAACCCTCATCCTTCACTTACGTATTATCGGGAATAGACGTCTTCCCAAAATATCTATTCGCAATACCTCTGATGATAGGTGACGCGAACATTGTAGACCCGGGCGCTTATATCTATCTTCTGAAACATTCATACATTCCATTACAAATAAGCTGCGACCTAAGGACGGCTTTTACATCACACTTAATGAGCGAACGAACTTGAAAAAGTACGTGAAACAATACCCAAGAGTCGCTATGTTTCACGGAGTGCCACACAGAAAGTTCTACAATCATACAGGCAACAGCTTTATGAACAGAAGAACTCTTCTGCATCCACAACAGTGTCTGGAGCGGACATAAAGGAGTGTCGCGTACCATAGCCGAATTTCGAAAACGTTTTAATTTTCCAAACTTCACAGAAACACTTAATGACTACATCCGAAAATGCTTGAGCTGTTTACAAACCAAATTTAGTCCCATAGCAGCCTTAAGACCACCTCTACAACCAATGTCTTCCTTGCAAAAATTTCCCGCAGATGTACTACTCATCGACGTGTTTAGAAAAAGCACCCCTCAACCTACACTTACAAACTATCGGGAATAGACGTCTTCTCGAAATATCTATTCACAATGCCTCTGATGATAGGTGACGCAGACACTGTAGACCGGGCGCTTATATCTATCTACTGAAACATTCATACATTCCATCACAAATAATCTGCGACCTGAGGACGGCTTTTACGTCACACTTAATGAGAGAACTCGCCACAATTCCTGAGACTCAGCTCAGACACTGCACATTGAAGAACGCACAAACAATTAGATTAGTGGAAAAAAATCACGCTCCACCCAAACAAATTTTGCTAATCAACGAAAACCAAACGTCTTCACACTGGAATAGAAACGTTGATATTGCAGTATTCATGCACAACACTATCTACGCTCCGGCACTAGGGTGTACGCCATCAGACATATTTCACGGACGCAAACCAGTCATTTCACTTAGACCTACGCTCTCAAAACCAAAGTCTCTGGCAACACAAGCCAAAAGTGGAATGCATAAAGGAGATCCAGGATAAAGCATTTGAGCTATTCGCTTTAGTGAAAAACCTGATCCATTACCTCAAATACAGGAAATATTACGACAGGAAAGCCAATGCATCTCCTCTGAACGGACAAACTTACTGCCTCATTTTGGACCCAAAAAGTACAAAAATCGCAATTATGAACAAACAACAGAGCAGATGGATTCCTATGTACCGAGTTAAAAAACTACAAATGCCAACTATATCGTGCAAAAAATTAACACAAACTATACACAATGTGTAAACAGAATGTGATTGCGACCAAAAAACCACAACATAAAATCAATCGATCTTAGTAACTTTGAGGCCCATCTTGCAATCCCAGAAAATGAACGAGAAACTCAGTTCTTTGATAACCAGATCGAGAACCACATCAAACAAGAAGCAATTACTCTACCCAGAACAGTCCCAGAAACGAGATCAATCAGTCTTAACCAAAATGTACAAACAGCGAGCTTCAATAAACCATCAACAAATACAACAGGAACCTATATACGATGAAAACGCATTCTTTGTGAAAGGCTCAGTCCCGTCTGAAGCCAGAGAAACACTAGAAATAAAAGATGTGCGAGACTACGACTTTTCTGCAAACAGTAACTTCCCTCAGACAGATGCCCGTACTGGCTCACAAAGGCCCTACAACCTGAGACGCGGCGACAACATTTTATTGGCAAGAGAGCACTCAGTATATAACAGCTTACAAGCCGCCGAAGAAGATCCTTAAGTGAAAGTGATCGCTTACTTCCCACTCAGTCATTACCCGAACCTGACCTCTCAATTGCTTTCAGTGATGTGGACAATAGCGAAATAAAACATTTTCTTTTCAAAATCGCAGCAACGACTCGGCAGAAAATAACCGAACGAGATTAAAACAAGGAAGAACTGTCTAACGATTCAATATTAGACACAACAGAATCCGACCCAGATTTCATCTCCCCAGATCCAAGGCAGTCATCGCCACTAAGGCATCGGGTGCCTCCCAAAGAATTTGTAGAAGTAGGTCCGAATCTTACCGAATAGAAGGCGGGTCATTCCACTTACTCTCCACAGACAACAAATTGGTGGTAATCTCCACAAAATCTGGACTATGCAGCAGGCAAAAATTTTTCACTATGACGTCAATACCTTACTGCTGCTTCCTTATTGGTTATAACTTCGTCCAATGACAATCGATTGCACTCACTATATAAACCACAAAAATTAACCAAAAATTCATTCTTCAATTTTAAATACTTCAAAATCAGCAGCATTCCGAACTTGAAAAATAAACCAATTCAATCATCAACAATGTTCAGCTACCTCCCAAAACATGCAACAGCCAGCGTGAAATTTTACTTGTTGACAAATACCCGCAATGGCAACTAAAGATGGTGTACTTTTTAACTTACATCAGAAAGATTTGTAAAAACAGAAACCCTGGTCCCTTACCCAGTCTACAATAAAACAGTAGAGTCAAAACTTACTTATCTAACTCGAGAGCTGGCAAATATGAGGACTTCAAATAATTTTGGTTGCCCACTCAATTATACTAGCATGACTGAACCAACATCTGACTTAAAATGGATTGCAAAACAAGCTATTATGGAAAACGAACTCCTACAAAAAACATCGAATCGTAAAAAATAGGAACGTCACAAATGCTTCGCTCACATGCCGGGACCGACGCAACCTTTTCTTGCAAGCCAAGAACTCTGCCGATGCAACAGCAGCCGCTGCAGTGTTGGGAATAGGCGCTGGAGAAAAATTACTCTGCTTCATCAAATCAGTCTTTGGTGGGTGCGCCCAAAGAAAAAATGAAACCAAAACATTAGACCAGCTAGGGCTTATCTCAAATACCTAACAGAACATGTCGAGCAAATCACCAATAAAGAAACTAAAGTTCTTTAGAGAACTTAAAGCCATAAAGGAGGCGCAAGATGAAATCATTAAAACACAAAAACTGTGAGCTAGCCGAGGACCAGTTAACTCGGCTTCGTCAAAATGTACACCATATGAAAAACTGTACAGTATCTCTATGTGCGGGAGTAAATTAAACAACATAGTCTTGTTTTAAGCAACATTTTTTAAACAATCTGGGCCAACATCAAAACCTAGCGAGCAGCATTGTACACCTTTCGCATTAATGCCCTGAACTCACTTAAACCACAAATGAATCCGCTGTTACCGATGTCAGCTGTTCCCTGTCAGCAACTCCATGATATTCTCACAATGGAAAACTTACAACATAATGGGCTACAGGACCGATTGTCTTCCGCCGTACCGATCCACGACATTCTTTCGTAGTACAAGACAAAATTAATCACAGGTTGAAGCAATTGAATCAGGTCTAATCTCGACACTGGCCATACCGATGGCATCAAAAAGGCAGTCAAAAACTGCTACATGCCATTCCTATCCCCAAGACGAGGATACAAGCAAAGCAATAGTTTGGCGCCTAGAAGCCAGATACATGACCCTCTCCGACGACGGAGAGGAACTCGCGTTCATCGATTACAAAGAGCTCGAAAATTGTATTGGATCCCCGATACACGCCAATTGCACAAAAGCCACACCTTCCGAGCAGACTTATTAGTCCTTCATGGCTACAGGTTTATACCACGACGACGAGCTACTTGCATTACAATACTGTCAATTGGATGTAATTGAATTGCCATTGACTGAAAAGGCTTGCAATCTTCGCTTTGGTCGTTGGTTAATTACGTAGGCAAGTGACGAGTATACACTCATCGAGAGCACAGGTAATGGCAGCAATCCTTTAGAAAAGATTGTGCACCCTGGATGCAGAGTTTGCATCATCACATTAGTTATGGAAAACAATAACGTGGATCAAACATTCACTTACGATCAGATCTTACCGCTTGTGATACAGTACCGGCAATACGACTTCCAATTACCTGACCCAGTGAGTACCATTTTAAAACTCCTCCCGCCACTTACTTGAAATTTTACCAAGTTTCTCATCAAGATCAGAAGCACATATTCAAAATCTACATCAGATGCAGCCACAATTCCAACAATTTGATCCAAGGAAAACCAACACACAAACAATCGGAAAGATAGCGCAATCAATTCTGGTGAAAAATCATGCACTGCAGCCCAAGCTTCAAAACAGACTGAAGGAATACATTCCATGGCAGATGTTATTATCATTATCATATCTTTCATTCCTGATAATTGTTTTTCTACATCTCACATACCCACAATTCTTACATTAATGAGCAAAACTACACCGCAACTTTCCTTTCCGGAGTGAAAAGGATTAAAACAAAGCCAGTGCAAGTAGTTGCAATCAATGACTAGGAATATCTACAAGCGCATCCTGAACACCCACTCTTAAAAAGCTCACCTGTTCTGCCTTTGGAAATTAAAAGAAATTGACACCCCATCAGGACACCGATAGCTCAAGATTACGCACACCGTGCACCTTTTTGAGGGACTACATCAAACAACAGAAAAGATTGGAAGAGCCCATACTAACGTTTAAACATATTAACAGACCTCCACCCGTAACTTCCCAACCAATTTACACTCATATACCAGAACATGCACAACCAAAACATCGAAGTCCAGGAATTTCCCCTTGGAAAGACTATCTTTGAAAAAAAATTACTAGTGTCAAAAAAATTTTAAATTTAAAGTGCGATATCTCGAAAACTGGAAGAGCTACGACCCTCAAACTTTCAGCCGAAAATCGGACTAAAAAATAACGGTTCCCCGGGCTCCTCGTGTCAAAAAATGAAACTTAAAAAAACAAAAGAGAAACTATTACATTACATTTCCAATCACTTTATCCTCTATAGTGTGGTTTAATTATCAGTTCAAGCGCCAAAGAAGTTAACGCCTAACTAATCGCAGTCCAGCTTTCGTATAAAAACCAAAGGAAAAACACGCGAAACAGAAATTAACAACACTCTTAAAGTTCGAGGATATGAGATCTATCAGTTTCCACAATTTTCGAATTCCAAAAAGAGGATAGCAGGGACCATCAAACTCTAGCACCGAAACAAAAACCAAGGAATCACTGCTATATACGGGAAAAAATGATAATTCAACTTACCTTCCACGAAAAAGAATCAAATAATAATAACTTAAAACATAACGAAATCAAATACAGTATTAACCTCACCGAGGGAGCGAATTTGTGAAATGCAACACAATTTCAGACCCCAAAACCGAAAAAAATACACGAATTACAAAAAGTTAAAGCGAAAAGGAACTGAATTCTCAACCAATCACAATACAGAAAAAAAATTCAAAGATCTACATACTGAACACACACAAATTTAATGTTCACCTGTTCTGCCTTGGAAATTAAAAGAAATTGACATCCAACAGGACACCGATAGCACATGAGTATGTACACCGTACACCTTTTTGAGGGACAACATGAAACGACTGAAAAAAAGGAAGACCCCACACTAACGATTGAATATATTAACAGACCTCAACCAGTAACTTCCCAACCAACTTACACATGTATACCAGAACACGTATAACCAAAACTACCAACCCATTACGGGGCTTACCCACTCAGAAGCATGAACACCGCAGTCCAGCTTTAGTATAAAAACCAAAGGAAAAGCACGCAAAACAGAAATTATGAACAATATTTTTATTGATCGAGGAAATGAGATCTATCAGTTTCCTCAATTTTCGAATCCAAAAACCAGGATAGTAGGGACCATCAAATTCCAGTACCGAAACAAAAACCAAGGAAGCACCGATAAATAACGGGAAAAAATGATCACTCAACCTACCTGCCACGTAACAGAATCGAAAAAAACTTAAAATAATGGAAAATTTGTAGACAGAAACCCTAGTCCCCTACCCAGTCTACAATAAAACAGTAAAGTCAAAACTTACAAAGCTCACCCGAGAACATGCAAAAATAAGGAATTGAAAGAATTTTGGTTGCCGACTCAATTATACTAACATGACTGAATCATCATCCGGCTGACAAGGGATTGCAAAACAAAGCAGTTATGGAAAAAGAACTTATGGAAAAAGATAAGACATCGAATCGTTGAAAAAAGAAATGTCACAACGCCTTCACTCACATTCCGGGGCCAATGCAACCATTTCTTGCAAATCAAGGGCTTCCGCCAGTGCTGCAGCTGCCGCTGCAGTGTTGGGAATAGGTATTGGCGCTGGAGACAAATAACTATGCTTCATCAAATCAGTCTTTGGTGGATGCGACAAATGAAAAAATGAAGACAAAACATGAGACAGGCTATGGCTTATCTCCAATACCTAACAGAGCATGTCCAGCAAATCACCACCAAAAAAAACGAAAAATTCTTTAGTCTCTGGCGAACATAAAGCAATAAAGGAGGCGCAAGATGAACTCATTAAAACACAGAAACTGTGAGCTAGCTGAGGACGTTAACTTGGCTTTGTCAAAATGTACACCATATGAGAAACTGTACAGTATCTCTATGTGCGGGAGTAAATTAAACCACATAGTCTTGTTTTAAGCAACATTTTTTAAACAATCTGGGCCAACATCAAAAATTAGCGAGCAGCATTGTACAACTTTCGCATTAATGCCCTGAACTGACTTAAACCAATAATGAATCAGCTGTTACCGATGTCAGCGGTTCCCTGTCAGCAACCCCATGATATTCTCAGAAAGGTACACTTAAAACAAAATGGGCTACAGGACCGATTGTCACTCGCCGTACCGATCCACGACAGTCTTTCGTAGAACAAGACAAAATTGGTCACAGGTTGAAGCAAATGAATCAGGTCTAATCTTGACGTTGGCCATACCGATTGCATCAAAAAGCAGTCAAGAACTGCTACATGCCATTCCTATCCCCAAGACGGGCATACAAGCAAAGCAATAGCTTGGCGCCCAGAAGCCAAACACATGGCCGTCTCAGACGACGCAGAGGAACTCGCGTTCATCGATGACAAAGAGCTCGAAAATTGTATTGGATCCCCGATACACGCCAATTGCACAAAAGCCATACCTACCGAGCAGACCTATCAGTCCTTCATGGCTACACTTTTATACTACGACGACGAGCTATTTGAATTGCAACGCTGTCAATTGGATGTAACTGAATTGCCATTGACTGAAAAGGCTCGCAATCTCAGCCTCGGTCGTCGACAAGCGACGTGTATACACTCATCGAGAGCGCAGAGAATGGCAGCAATCCTTTAGCGAGGATTGAGCACCCTGGATTCAGAGTTTGCATCATCACACAAGGTTGTGGAAAACAATTAGGTGGACCATACATTCTCTTACGATCAGATCTTACCTCTTCGGATTCAAGACCGGCAATACGACTTGACTTCCAATTACCTGACCCAGTGAGTACCATCTTTTCTTTAAACTCCTACCGCCACTTGAAAATTTAGCTGACCCAGTGAGTATCATCTTTGAACTCCTACTGCCTCTTGAAAATTTACCAAGTTTCTCATCAAAATCAGAAGCACAAATTCAAAATCTACATCAGATGCAGCCCCAATTCCAACAAATTGATCCAAGAAAAACCAACACAAAAGATCGGAAAGATAGCGCAACCAATGCTGGAGAAAATTCAAGCACTGCAGCCGAAGCATGAAAATGGGCTGAAGGAATACATTCCATGGCAGATGCCATTATTTGGATTTCTTTTATTCATGATAAGTGTTTTTCTGCATCTCACATACTCACAATTCTCATATAAATGGGCAAAATTACACCGTAGGTTTCCTTTCTGGATAACAAACGAAAAAAATGACCAAAACAAAGCCAGTGCAAGTAGTTGCAATCAATGACTAGGAATATCTACAAGAGCATCCTGAACACCCACTACATAAAACCTCACTTGTTCTGCCTTTGGAAATTAAAAGAAATTGACAACCCATCAGGACACCGATAGCTCAAGATTACGTACGCCGTGCACCTTTTTGAGGGACTACATCAAACGACAGAAAAGATTGGAAGAGCCCATACTAACGTTCAAACATATTAACAGACCTCCACCAGTAACTTCCCAACAAGTTTACACTCATATACCAGAACATGCACAATCAAAACATCCAGGAATTTCCCCTTGGGAAGACTATTTTTGAAAAAAATACAAGTGTCGAAAAAAATTTCAAATTTAAAGCGCGATCTCTCGAAAATTAGAAGAGCTACGACCCTCAAACTTTCAGCCGAAAATCAGACTGAAAAAATCACGGTTCCCCGGGCTCCTCGTGAACCCGGATCAAAAAATGAAACTTAAAAAGACAAAAGAGAAACTCTTACATTACATTGCCAATCACTTTATCCTCTATAGTGTGGTTTAATTATCAGTTCAAGCGCCAAAGAAGTTTACGCCTAACTAATGGCAGTCCAGCTTTCGTATAAAAAGCAGTTTCCTCAATATTCGAATCCAAAAAACAGGATAGTAGGGACCATCAAATTCCAGTACCAAAACAAAAACCAAGGAAGCACTGATAAATAACGGGAAAAAGTGATCACTCAACTTTCCTGCCACGTAACAGAATCAAATAAAAATAACTTAAAATAATGGAAAATTTGTAAAGACAGAAACCCTAGTCCCTTACCCATTCTACAATAAAACAGTAAAGTCAAAACTTACAAATCTCAGCCGAGAACTGGCAAAAATGAGGACTTGAAAGAATTTTGGTTGCCCACTCAATTATACTAACATGACTGAATCAACATCCGGCTTACAAGGGATTGCAAAACAGAAGAACTTATGGAAAAAGAACTCGCATAAAAAACATCGAATCGTTAACAATAGAAATGTCACAAATTCACTCACATTCCGGGACCGACGCCAGCTTTTCTTGCAAACTAAGAGCTGCCGCCGTTGCTTCAGCAGCCGCTGCAGTGTTGGGAATAGGCATTGGCGCTGGAGACAAATTACTCTGCTTCATCAAATCAGTCTTTGGTGGATGCGACCAATGAAACCAAAACATAAGACAGGCTATGGCTTATCTCCAATACCTAACAGAGCATGTCCAGCAAATCACCACCAAAAAAAACGAAAAATTCTTTAGTCTCTGGCGAACATAAAGCAATAAAGGAGGCGCAAGATGAACTCATTAAAACACAGAAACTGTGAGCTAGCTGAGGACCAGTCAACAGGGCTTTGTCAAAATGTACAGCATACGGGAAACTGTGTACAGTACCTCTATGTGCCGGAGTGAAGTAACCAACATAGTCTTGTTTTAAGCAACATCTTTCAAACAATCTTGGCAAACATCAAAATCTAGCGAGCAGCATTGTACACCTTTCGCATTAATATCCTGAATTAACTTAAAGCACTAATGAATCAGCTGTTACCGATGTTAGCGGTTCCCTGTCAGCAACTCCATGATATTCTCACAATGGTACACTTACAACAGAATGGGCTACAGGACCGATTGTCACTCGCCGTACCTATCCACGACTTTCTTTCGTCATGAAAAAATTGGTCACAGGCAAAACACATGGCCGTCTCAGACGACGGAGAGGAACTCGCGTTCATCGATGACAAAGAGCTCGAAAATTGTATTGGATCCCCGATACACGCCAATTGCACAAAAGCCACACCTTCCGAGCAGACTTATTAGTCCTTCATGGCTACACTTTTATACCACGACGACGAGCTACTTGAATTGCAACGCTGTCAATTGGATGTAACTGAATTGCCATTGACTGAAAAGGCTCGCATCATCACTAGGTTGTGGAAAACAATTAGGTGGACCAAACATTCACCTACGATCAGATCTTACCTCTTGGGATTCAAGACCGGCAATACAACTTGACTTCCAATTATTTGACCCAGTGAGTACCATCTTTAAACTCCTACCGCCTCTTGAAATTTTACCAAGTTTCTCATCAAAATCAGAATCACAAATTCAAAATCTGCATCAGATGCAGCCCCAATTCCAACAAATTGATCCAAGAAAAACCAACACAAACGATCGGAAAGATAGCGCAACCAATGCTGGAGAAAATTCAAGCACTGCAGCCCAAGCTTGAAAACGGGCTGAAGGAATACATTCCATGGCAAATGCCATTATTATTTCGATTCCTTTTATTCCTGATAAGTGTTTTTCTGCATGTCACATACTCACAACTCTTATATAAATAGGCAAAACTACACCGCAAGTTTCCTTTCCGGATGACAAACGAATAAAAAATGATCAAAACAAAGCCAGTGCAAGTAGTTACAATCAATGACTAGGAATATCTACAAGCGCATCCTGAACACCCACTCCTAAAAAGCTCACCTGTTCTGCCTTTGGAAATTAAAAGAAATTGACACCCCATCAGGACACCGATAGCTCAAGATTACGTACACCGTGCACCTTTTTGAGGGACTACATCAAACGAGAAAAGATTGGAAGAGCCCATACTAACGTTTAAACATATTAACAGACCTCCACCCGTAACTTCCAAACCAATTTACACTCATATACCAGAACATGCACAACCAAAACATCGAAGTCCAGGAATTTGTCCTTGGAAAGACTATCTTTGAAAAAAAATTACAAGTGTCGAAAAACTTTTTAAATTTAAAGTGCGATATCTCGAAAACTAGAAGAGCTACGACCCTCAAACTTTCAGCCGAAAATCGGACTAAAAATAACGGTTCCCCGGGCTCCTCTATAACCCGGATCAAAAAATGAAACTTGAAAAAACAAAAGAGAAACTATTACATTACATTTTTCAATCACTTTATCCTCTATAGTGTGGTTTAATTATCAGTTCAAGCTCCAAAGAAATTAACGCCTAACTAATCGCAGTCCAGCTTTCTTATAAAAACCAAAGGAAAAACACGCGAAACAGAAATTAACAACAACACTCTTAATGTTCGAGGATATGAGATCTATCAGTTTCCACAATTTTCGAACTCCAAAAAGAGGATAGCAGGGACCATCAAACTCCAGCACCGAAACAAAAACCAAGGAATCACTGCTATATACGGGAAAAAATGATAATTCAACTTACCTGCCACGAAGAAGAATCAAATAAAAGTAACTTAAAACATAACGAAATCAAATACAGTATTAACCTCACCGGGGGAGCGAATTAGTGAATTGCAACACAATTCAGACCCCAAATATGAAAAAATATACACGAATAACCAAAAAGTTAAAGCGAAAAGGAACTGAATTCTCAACCAATCACAATACAGAAAAAAATTTCAAAGAGCGGAAATATTTGGGAAACGCATAAAGTTTCTTATTCTTGATTTCACTACAGCAAACAGACACTATTAGCATCTTGCCAGATTGGGACAGAAAAAAACTTCGAATTGCTGAACCAATTGAATTCTTTATTGAAATACCAAACCCCATTTTTACCTCCTTCAACCATTAAAATGCAATCATCGACCGTAACAGAATTTAATTTTTTTTTAAAATTAAGAACCAATTATTCAACTTAATATCCGCCAAGAATTCATCATTAACGAAACTGTAGCCCTCCACACGTACACTGTAGTAATTGAAAACTCATCAACTGTATGGTCTGAAATTCATATATGTATAAACACAAACACCCAAAATGCGAACACAGATTTCACACTGCACACCCCCATCCCCCAAATCCCATCCCTGACACCCCAGAATCTTCTGATGCACATTTCCGACGCACCTTTAACCCCTTCCCCAACAACAAGTTACCCCTTCAGCAAACCCCCTTCTTCGCTATAAACAACTGCAAACCACCCCAATTACATCAATGTCCAGGTCCTTTACTCCTGAATTTCTATCCCTAAAACACTTTGAAGAAACCATCCCTTATTTTGATTTTGTACTCAAACGATTTACCTTAGAATGCACATATAACATCTACAAATAATAAAACCTCAACTCCCAAAAAGCCCAAAAGCTCCCCTGCTAAACCAACTGAAATGCTCTCGAAGACAAAATCAAAGAGCAAGAGTATTTTCACGTAAAATTTCGGGTAAACAACAAAAACATTGTCTTTTCTCACGGCAAAACCGTCAAACTTTCTAAACAAAACTTTAGTACTTAAAACAAAAATCCATAAAAGACAAAAAGAATCACTGTTTCTCTTTACAGGAAAAAGTAATTCAACATTCCTAACAAAAAGACAAATTAACAATTTCTAACAAATATTTTTACCCAACACCCCAAAACCATTAAAACACCTCTTTTGCACACCTCTTATGCACATTAGTTTACCTCTTATGCACATATACTTTATTGTTTACCTAGAAAGGACAAGAGGCCACGGGGCAATTATTTATACAAATATCCTACATCAAACCGGGTAAGTCGAATTGAAAAGATCGATTTCATTTCAAAATTATTATGCGACTGAATTTGTATCAAACTATTATTGTCCAACCATATTTGTACACGTACATCACAATCTTAACTCGGAATAACAATCTCTAAATGGTCGGGTAATTACTTTTACATCAACATTCACACCTGCCGTAACCCAGACGATTGGAACTTCTTCCACCTCGTCCACGTTTCTCGTTTTACCCAATTCCTTAGACTTACGCGCACCCCCCCCCCATTTAACCCTTTTCTTATATGGTCTCTTAGTCATAGTGAATTCTTTTTTTTACTAAAGATTGTGTATGATCCGTAACATCCGAGGAGCCACCGACGTCCTTATCTCTTTCACCGACGTTCTTTAACCATCGACGTCTTTAATGCCATAATAAAGCGCCGCTTCCTTGCCTTTGAATTTCAAAACGTTCTCATCTCCTTGCTCATTTCGTGCCCCTAACCCAAAAGAAGTAAATGTCCTTTAGGCAACTCTAGAATTTGGTAAATCATGTGCTTCCAAGCCAGTAACTAGGGAGACTCTCAATGACATTGTTAAAACGGCATAAGCACAGAGTGATGGCTGACATAAAACGCTAGACTTGTTTGATAGATAGAACCAAATATCACTCGGTAGCTCACTAGCTTTAGGACCACGTCTAATTAACTCTAAGAAATACTGGGGTGTTCCTACAACATTATCAAATGCAATGGACGTCGTGTAGCTTCCACAAATGGGAAAAAGTTTTTCTCCTACAATTGTCTTCGATTTACTATTACTTCCACCTATTTCTATATGTGATCGTGTCCACCAGGAACCAAACTGAATTATTGCATCTCTCCTATTACAATCTAAAATGGAGGGATCTTCTCCGCTTAAAACTCTTTCAATGTTAAATGTCCAGCCGACTGAGCCATACAAATATTCATAGACTGATACCTTCGTAAAAATGCGTGATTCATCAGGGTAATTTGGCATATCAATAAAATTTTCAACTTGGTTGATTTCAGCAAGCGCTTCCGTTTCTCTACTAAAATCTTCCGTTAACCCGACTATTTCTTCATTTCGAATCTCGAAAGGCAACTTCGGCCAACCGTTTCTAACTACTATTGACCCCCTCCCCTCTTCAACTAACTTAGCCCTTAACTGATGCCAACTCTTCATCCCAGAACCGTCAACCCAGGGAACTTCTTACCACCAAAGCTCTTCTAACTTACCTTTCTTTAGATACTCCTTAAACTTATATATATCCCCCAATAGATCACCTTTGCCGGGTACGCCTAAACAAGGCCATATTAATTTTTTTTATAAAATGAATAAAAATCAAAACTATACAAAAAACAAATCTTTCTGGTTGTGTCGATAGAATATTTGTCACCTTAACCCAGTAAACTGTCGAGCCATAACACTTCTCTGAAATAATATTTATAAACTCGACAAACAAAACAGTCGAAAAACATCTAATTAAAACCCAGCAAACAACCCAAAAAAGAAAGAATCTAACCCCCAACAAACTTGTATCAAAAACTCCGTTAGCAGTCAATCGAATTAATATATATTCAAAAGAAAATCTTTGATGCACAATCACCGTTCCCATTAAAATTTCCCCAGTTTCCGTCAATCAATTTCCTTCTTATCCCACAAAATATAATCAAAAAAGACACTTGGCAATCCCATTATTTAATACTATTCAAAAGGCTCAAAGAAAAGTTCCATTAACTCAGCTTCTAGTCTTCACTACTACTACTGCTATCGCTAATGCAATCTGTCGTGGTATTCTCTTCCTGCACTATAGAACTATCAACGCAATTACGAAGGGGATAATTGAGAATCTAATCCCTGGGGCACCTGATGCATCCACCCACACACCACAAAGAGAGTGAGGATAAGCCGTAAACTGCCGTTGCGTCCCTCAACGATAAAAATTGTATTTCATTGGCAAAAATGACAACAGACTCATTCTTATGAAGTCTTTCACAAGCAAAACTTGCACATACGAAAACGCCACCAAAGCAACGAACTTCAGCATTTCCCCACTGAAAACCTTCAAAAAACTTAAAACCAGAACTCAAATTCACCAGAACTCCAAACGCTTTTCTAGATAGTCGCAGTATCGAACATGAAGACTCAGACTGAAGAAAACTTATAAAAAATTTACTATCTATTAATAGGATGCCCTCTATTCTGATTGGAAAAAAATGTAAAACATACCCGGCAGATTGCCGGAAAATAGCCGCCGTTGATTCCAATAAGCATGATGGGGATTGAAAGAATAGATATCGAAAAAAAGATGTTTGTAGAAAAACATTTTTTAAGTCCGATTTATTTTGATGGCATTTCGTAGTTAACATACTTCTGTTTCTTAGAGAGGCTACAGGGGCTACTATCAATACCAAACATACCCGGCAGATTGCCGGAAAATAGCCGCCGTTAATTCCAATAAGCATGACTGGGATTGAAAGAATAGAAGGTATTGAAAAAAAAAGATTTTTGTACAAACATTTTTTAAGTCCGATTAATTTCGATGGACTATATATATTTCGTATTTGAGCAGACTTCTATTTCTTAGAGAGAGGCTACAGGGTTACTATCAATACCAATAAGCATTAGAGATGGTAACTAAGACTTATAGGAACGATGTTCAAATAGCGGGCATCTAAAATTGGGCTTTATGGGTTTATCCCGTTTCTACTTCTGATTTCAATTTTTTATACTGACTCTGTTCATTTTGAATTGCTTTGCTGAGCAACTGATGTTCAAAATCACTTTTAGCAGAATGGGAGAAGAGAGAAACTAGCCTAGAGAAGTCAAA
The DNA here is from genome assembly GCF_964194025.1 of Convolutriloba macropyga. Taxonomy (NCBI): domain Eukaryota; kingdom Metazoa; phylum Xenacoelomorpha; order Acoela; family Convolutidae; genus Convolutriloba; species Convolutriloba macropyga. The sequence goes on from NC_134476.1 coordinate 37,262,743, forward strand.
AAGATTTCACGCAAAATGTTGAAAAAGCGGCAAAATGAGGTAAAGCGAAACATTTTTGTATTCGACGAAGTAAACAAAAAAAGGAGCGCTATAATAGCCGGCTGAGAAGATGAGGGCGGCTATTAATAAGAAGTATATATAAAAAATGCATCGCACTATTTATTCATTCTTTGTCAAATTGATTCTTGACAAACTCAGAGCAATTCTTCATCATCAGAACTTTAAAAAAATTTCTTCTAAGCAGAACACCGGACGATTACGAACCTAAACAATTAGAAAATATTTTGGAAAAGAAACATAAAAAACGTACTTGGAACCAAAATATTAGTAGACAAACTCCTATTAGAATCACTCTGCAGAGAGTTACCATAATCGCCATAATCCTTTATCACCAAAATCAAGTCCAAGTCCCATAAGTGAAACATAACTAGAAAATTGAACCAATGTAAGAAAACTGAGGAAGAGAAAGTACACAATTATTCAAAAAAGACAGCAGAACACCGAGACGTAACGTAAATTTTAAATAGCAACAGATAGAGCATTGATTTGATGGAGTCGCTGATGCAGCATATAATACCCTCTTAACAAACGACTTTTTAATCAGGCTCAAATTGTCTATTTCATTTTCTTAACCGTGCTATATTATTCAGATTCTTCATTATGTACGAGCTCGTTATTGAGCTGAAAGAATTCTTAAGTTGCCGTAGGTGACAGTGTTGAAAAGTCATTTACTGATTAAGGTAACCGATACTATAGTGATCTAAAGAGAACTTACAATTGGCATCATAGCCGGCATATTGACGGATAATAACCGCCGTACCCCACTGACCGACAATGGGATTGAAACAGAAAGGAAAGAATAACGATAAAAATTAAAGATCGTCTAAACGGTTTTAAATTGATCCGCAGTTTCATTAGATTCGATAAATATGACGAATTCAGCCTCTAAATTGGAGTATGCCAGTTAGCAAAATACTCTAAAGGTATTTGATAACTGAATGCAATGTCTTAAGCAAAAAAAATTTATGTGCCCGTGCTTTATCGGCTTATCTCATTTTTTGCCTCTTGAAAATAAATGTATTGGCGTAATTTTGCTGAAAGAATTCTAAATTCCATTTAGTTGAAAAAGCGATTGAGGTAAGTCAGATGTCAAACGTGAAAGTCGTGACTTATGTAAAACGAAAAACGTGACCGAAAGGTAAATTGAATTAAAAAAAGGGAGCACCTAAATGATAGCCTTTGAGAGGGTGACGGCGGCTGTTAAACACCAATAATGTTGCTTGTTCTTTTTTCTCATTGGAAGTGTATTGACAATTAGCCTATAGTCCAACAACAGGAGGTTATTATGAATCTAATTTGCACAACCGCCTAAAACGGAGATTTGTATTATACGCAAAAAGAATAACCTGTATTGACAAACATGACAGGGGATTGCCATTCATGTATGTAATAAAAATCGATGGACCAATACTGAATCTGGAGGGCCTCCACGTCATAAGCCATTTATGACTTATGATTTGCCATTAAGACGCTGCACCGTTTAATTCAAGACGTTGCTGAGATTTTGTTATTTAAGGTTATTATGTTATTGATATGATTTTTGATATTTTACTTTTGAACATTAAGGCATTTTCCATTTAATAAGTTCTGAAGACATTATTATGTGTCAAAGATCTTTTTAGGTCTAGAAAAAAAAATATTTCACTATTATGGGTGCCAAATCGCATATATTCAAAATAACAGCCAGATGAGGCCTTATTGCAAGGCCGATATTTTTTGTGGTACTTCGTTTGGGGAGACTTGATAAAGAAACATGGATTACTTAACATTATCTAATAAATTTTTTGAAAGTTCCCTTTACACCCCTAATTTACAGCTACACAATAATTTTGGGGAGAGCAGGGAGCGTAGCGCTGCCGGGCTGGTGTTGCGGGTACGCAGGGGTGCTTGTGGTGGTAGCAGTGGGGTGGGGGGGGGGGTGAGTGGGAGGGGATGGGGTCAAACTGTAAGAATAGTCATTCACAATTTCACAATATTAATTTATGTCTCCTCAATAACTTCCGAGAATCGCATCGAGAACAGAACGGCTCTCGGAGAAAATTCACGAAAAATTTGCTGGTAAGGCAAAATTTTATGAGAGCAAAAAGTTGCATTAAAACTTTGTTTCAGAGCAATTCATCAGGAATAGAGCCAATTAATCAGGAATAGAGCCAAAAACTTCAATTCTTAGACCACGAAAAGCGCAATTCTGATTTTGAATAATAGTCGAAATCTGACGGACGGACGAAAAACTCTAAAGAAGCAACAAATTATACAACATAGCTGGCAGATTGCCAGAAAATAGCAGCAATAGCTTCGTAGATCTGCAGCCTCAAAAAAACAGCGAGAAAGACAGACCAAAAAAATTCGTCTTTTCATTGAAGGCTGATATGTTATATTTTGATTAAAAATCTGTAAGTTTTTGCTGCCTCTATTAGCTGCTCTCTAATATCCTTCATTTAAAGTGACACACACCCATTTGACCTTATCTCTTTGAATTAAAGTAAATAAGTCAATTTCAAAGTGAGGAAGTCATTTTTCAGAGTGAGGTAAGTCAAGTGTGACCAAATATTTAATCACGCGAATGAGCAAAAAAACTCGCTCCACTAAGAGCAAAAAATGACGTCACACACGCACTTCAGTTGAAATTGCATGAACGAATGAACAAAAAGCAGATTTCAAGTGGTTGTGACGTCATATGATCGTAAAAATCGCGACGACGAAATAAAAAACATAGCCGGAAGAATTCCGGAAGCGACTCGAAGCGTTAAAACTTCACTAACAAAACCGTATTTGCAGCGGAAGCCACTACTTTTTGTATTAGACCATTAACATGGATTGCTTAACATGGATATTTTTTGTGGTACTTCGTTTGGGGAGACTTGATAAAGAAACATGGATTGCTTAACATTATCTAATAAATTTTTTGAAAGTTCCCTTTACACCACTAATTTACAGCTACACAATAATTTTGGGGAGAGCAGGGAGCGTAGCGCTGCCGGGCTGGTGTTGCGGGTACGCAGGGGTGCTTGTGGTGGTAGCAGTGGGGTGGGGGGGGGGGGTGAGTGGGAGGGGATGGGGTCAAACTGTAAGAATAGTCATTCACAACTTCACAATATTAATTTATGTCTCCTCAATAACTTCCGAGAATCGCATCGAGAACAGAACGGCTCTCGGAGAAAATTCACGAAAAATTTGCTGGTAAGGCAAAAAATTTATGAGAGCAAAAAGTTGCATTAAAACTTTGTTTCAGAGCAATTCATCAGGAATAGAGCCAATTAATCAGGAATAGAGCCAAAAACTTCAATTCTTAGACCACGAAAAGCGCAATTCTGATTTTGAATAATAGTCGAAATCTGACGGACGGACGATAAACTCTAAAGAAGCAACAAATTATACAACATAGCTGGCAGATTGCCAGAAAATAGCAGCAATAGCTTCGTAGATCTGCAGCCTCAAAAAAACAGCGAGAAAGACAGACCAAAAAAATTCGTCTTTTCATTGAAGGCTGATATGTTATATTTTGATTAAAAATCTGTAAGTTTTTGCTGCCTCTATTAGCTGCTCTCTAATATCCTTCATTTAAAGTGACACACACCCATTTGACCTTATCTCTTTGAATTAAAGTAAATAAGTCAATTTCAAAGTGAGGAAGTCATTTTTCAGAGTGAGGTAAGTCAAGTGTGACCAAATATTTAATCACGCGAATGAGCAAAAAAACTCGCTCCACTAAGAGCAAAAAATGACGTCACACACGCACTTCAGTTGAAATTGCATGAACGAATGAACAAAAAGCAGATTTCAAGTGGTTGTGACGTCATATGATCGTAAAAATCGCGACGACGAAATAAAAAACATAGCCGGAAGAATTCCGGAAGCGACTCGAAGCGTTAAAACTTCACTAACAAAACCGTATTTGCAGCGGAAGCCACTACTTTTTGTATTAGACCATTAACTCCCTATCTCTCCAGGTCTGCTCTAAAAATTGGTGAAACTTGAACTACTGTCACCAAGAGACAAAAAATGCAGCAACATTTTATATTATTGAAAACGTTTGGTAACGTTGACAAATCCAAAATTATTAAGGTGGTCAAAAACTTGATAGTCTGAAAAAGCTGACAAGGTTATCAATTGCCCTCAAACAATTCATGATCCTAATCTGAAAAATTTAAGAATCAGAAAACACCTATAATTCCACCACTAATCACTGCAATTAAGACAAAACAACACACACCTGATCCTTGTTGTACATATGCTAATCAACATGATTTCATGCTAAATCAAAAATAAAATTGATCATAGAAAAGACATAAGCAGCAGAATATTCAAAGGCAAAAAACCGTTTAAATAAATACCAAGGCCAGAAGAAAGCTGCAGTAAATAGTCATAAGTGGAAATTTTGGAAAAGGCTTGCTATCAAACTCTAAGTAGTGCCTTATGTTGAATGAAATCAATTGCAAACCAAAGAAATGACGAAAATCTAAGAAAAAGCTGACATCATTCATTTTTTACGACTGAAAAAATCAATTTACCGAATATAAATGTAGGTGCCAGGACAAAGCTGGAATGATACTAACTAGATGGTGAAGAATATGGGCACAATGTAAGGAACACCGTAACAAAAAGACATTCTTAATTTTTGAAAGTTAAAAATCAATTCAAAAAATTCAAGAAAAACCAATACATTTCATTGTTCAGCATTCAAGACATAGAAAAGATAACTAGTCATCCGCTACAAAGATCTATCCTCCTGAAGAGAACAAAAATAGGAAAAAAGCAAAATTCAAAAATACGAAACATTGAAACATTTTGCAAAAAAATGGTCAGAGATCTTTTAAGTTAAGACTGCATTTATGAAACAGTTTTAACGCCAAAAAATGATTGAATTTTTATTGAAACGAAATTAAAGTCCCACATGTTGCACAAAAAAACTATTTCTAGCAATTACAACCAAAATACAAACAAAAAACTGACGAAAATCGGAAAAAAACTACCAAAATCGGATTAGCATAAGTACAATTTTTTGAAACAAAATTTTATCGAGGTAGAAAGAGGCGTTGAGTATATAAATATTAAAGAGAAGTTGCCATATTCACTGATTTTTGACAAAAAGACGGTTAAAAGACCCAAAAATGAAGAAATTAATAGAAAAAAAGCCAAAAATTAACTAAAAAATCAAAAAATTTGCGCCAATTTTCAATTTGAAACGCATTTCAGGCTCTGCAAAACACTGTGGCATCAATTTCCGAGGTTGACATTTCAATATAGTATCGAATAAAATTTATTTCTACAAGAAACCAAATTAAAAGCAGAAAGAATTGGGTCACTTAGACGAAAAAACGGCTAAAAACGGTTATCTATATAGGCCATTCAGTCAAAAACTACTTTTAAAAGTTAAAAAGTCGTTCACTAAACGCAGCGCATGATCAAAAAACTTCTCTCGCTAAGCGAAAATCTGTTCACCAAGACAGCTTTTCTCACTTTCGTTTTTAGGTCAAAATGCCGCGTGAACAAATCTACTTCCTGTAAAAAAACGAGAGAAAACCAATGCTCCTCTTCGAGTCGTAAAAAAACCAAGAGAAGGCCAATAATAGCCCCAGCTATCGCTGTGCGGCTATAAAAAAACCATGAGAAACCAAACAGTTACTAATGCTTTGATAGAGAGCACTCAGAAATCAATACTCGTCTTTGAAAGTCGTATAAAACCAACATAAGACCAATGCGAGATCCACTCAGCTATCACAACTAGTAATCATTTAACCTCATTCAAGCTATGAACCTTGTAATGACGTCTATTTTCAGTTAAAATTCGTAAATTTGCAAATTTTTCATGTTTACCGTGACGTGGGCTTTAATGGTCTGCTGTTCATTCTTGATATCCCAGATGTCGATTTGAAACTCGCTGCCACTGATTCCGGCACCTCCCCCAGACGATGCAGGGTTACCTCCTGAGTTTCCAGTCTGACCACTTGCTTGATTTGGTGTTTGAGAGCTCCCCGTCAGTTGCGGCGCTGAAATTATCCGATTAAAAAATCAATGCAGTCAATAAACCTGTTTGCGATAAAATTTCAACTCGTTCAGTTTTGATGTTCAACGAAGGAACAAAGCTTAATACCACCTAGCGGTCGGATGCTAGAAACAGCAAATACAAACATACCCGGCAGATTGCTGGCAAATAGCCGCCGTTGATTCCCATGAACAAGATTGGGACTGAAAGAAGAGAAAAAACTAAACATACCCGGCAGATTGCCGGAAAATAGCCGCCGTTGATTCCCATTACCGAGATTTGGATTGAGAGATAGCAGATAAAGAAAAACATAAACCGACAAATGTCGGAAGAATTGCTCTTGAACGACAGGCGAGGCAATTTAATTCAGGGGCTGTAGCCTAGATCAAATTATGGGTGCAAAAAAATTTTTCCTCCGCCTGGATTCGAACCACTGCCCTCCCGATCCACAGCCACAACTACTAACCACTGCGCTACAGAGCACATTCCTCACTTTTTCTGCAACCGAATTTATATTAGCTTTACTTCAGAGCAATAGAGATCACTCAAAAATGAAGAACGAAAGCGTGAAAAAGTCACTTGAGAAGTCAAAGAATGTTCTAGAAGAAAAGCGCAAAACTGTCAAGCGAAAAATTTGCATAAAAAAAGACACACACGTTTACTATAATTGCTATGAACTGCGTTCAAGAGCAATTAAAAAGGATTTCTGTACAAAGTGTGAACTATTTTGATGTCATTTTGGAGCTGAACGTACTCCTGTTTCATAGTGAGACCACACCGGGACTAGTATCATTACAAATAAGCATTAGAGATGGTAATTAAGAACAAAGTTCGAGTAACGTGCATCTAAAATTGGGCTTTATGGGTTTATCCCGTTTCTATTTCCGATTTCGTTTTTTGATACTGATTCTGTTCATTTTGAATTGCTTTGCTGAGCAACTGCAGTCTAAAAACACTTTTCGCAGAATGAGAGAAGAGTGAAACTAGCCAAGAGAAGTCAAAAAGATTACCTGCAAAATGTTGAACAAGCTGTGAACTAAGATAAAGCGAGAAAATTTTATTCGACGAAGTAAAAAACAAATTAGGAGCGCTATAATATCCGCCTGAGAAGCTAAGGCGGCTATTAATTAAAAAAAATGATTTTTGTACAAAAACAATTTTGAAGTGCGAACTATTTTTATGTCATTTTAAAGCTGAACATACTCATGTTCCGCAGTGAAACAACACAGGGGCTAGTATCATTGCCAATAAGCATTAGAGATGGTAACTAACAACAAAGTTTGAGTAACGAGCATCTAAAATTGTGCTTTATCTCGTTTCTATTCCGATTTAGTTTTTTGATGATGACTCATTTCATTTTGAATTGCTTTGCTAAGCAACTGCTGACACAAAACACATTTAACAGAATGAGATCAGAGTGAAAGCAGCCTGGAGAAGTCAAAAAGATTACACGCAAAATAATGACACTAGACTTTTTGGGTTAGATTCGGACTCTAGTCATTTTTAAGACAAATACGCTCTATAAGGAAAGAGTTCTAAGAGCTTATTCAAAATTAAAATTCGAAATCAAAAACTCAAAACTCCAATACTCAAGAATCAGGCCATATACGTTTGGCAGTTTTTAGATGCACACTGTTGATCTTTAACTAGTAAATGTTAATAAAATTTAAAGTTGATTAAGTGAGTTGAGAAGTAATTTTTTAAGTGAGGTAAGTCACGCAATTGACCTAAGAGCAGAAAAATGACGTCAAGCGCACAAATTTTAACTGCAAAGCAGTAGAAGTCACCACTGAAATTGAAAAAATCAATTGTCACAGGAACCATCGATGGAGACGACGAATAACATAGCAGGGCACGTCCTGTCCGACAATTCAAAGAAATTTCATTGATAAAAAAACAGACCGAATTTATATTAGCTTTACTTCAGAGCAATAGAGATCACTCAAAAATGAAGAACGAAAGCGTGAAAAAGTCACTTGAGAAGTCAAAGAATGTTCTAGAAGAAAAGCGCAAAACTGTCAAGCGAAAAATTTGCATAAAAAAAGACACACACGTTTACTATAATTGCTATGAACTGCGTTCAAGAGCAATTAAAAAGGATTTCTGTACAAAGTGTGAACTATTTTGATGTCATTTTGGAGCTGAACGTACTCATGTTTCATAGTGAGACCACACCGGGACTAGTATCATTACAAATAAGCATTTGAGATGGTAATTAGGAACAAAGTTCGAGTAACGTGCATCTAAAATTGGGCTTTATGGGTTTATCCCGTTTCTATTTCCGATTTGTTTTTTGATACTGAGTCTGTTCATTTTGAATTGCTTTGCTGAGCAACTGCAGTCTAAAAACACTTTTCGCAGAATGAGAGAAGAGTGAAACTAGCCAAGAGAAGTCAAAAAGATTACCTGCAAAATGTTGAACAAGCTGTGAACTAAGATAAAGCGGGAAAATTTTATTCGACGAAGTAAAAAACAAATTAGGAGCGCTATAATATCCGCCTGAGAAGCTAAGGCGGCTATTAATTAAAAAAAATGATTTTTGTACAAAAACAATTTTGAAGTGCGAACTATTTTTATGTCATTTTAAAGCTGAACATACTCATGTTCCGCAGTGAAACAACACAGGGGCTAGTATCATTGCCAATAAGCATTAGAGATGGTAACTAACAACAAAGTTTGAGTAACGAGCATCTAAAATTGTGCTTTATCTCGTTTCTATTCCGATTTAGTTTTTTGATGATGACTCATTTCATTTTGAATTGCTTTGCTAAGCAACTGCTGACACAAAACACATTTAGCAGAATGAGATCAGAGTGAAAGCAGCCTGGAGAAGTCAAAAAGATTACACGCAAAATAATGACACTAGACTTTTTGGGTTAGATTCGGACTCTAGTCATTTTTAAGACAAATACGCTCTATAAGGAAAGAGTTCTAAGAGCTTATTCAAAATTAAAATTCGAAATCAAAAACTCAAAACTCCAATACTCAAGAATCAGGCCATATACGTTTGGCAGTTTTTAGATGCACACTGTTGATCTTTAACTAGTAAATGTTAATAAAATTTAAAGTTGATTAAGTGAGTTGAGAAGTAATTTTTTAAGTGAGGTAAGTCACGCAATTGACCTAAGAGCAAAAAAATGACGTCAAGCGCACAAATTTTAACTGCAAAGCAGTAGAAGTCACCACTGAAATTGAAAAAATCAATTGTCACAGGAACCATCGATGGAGACGACGAATAACATAGCAGGGCACGTCCTGTCCGACAATTCAAAGAAATTTCATTGATAAAAAACAGACCCAGGATGACCAATGAGTTGATTGGAAAAACTATTTGCAAAGAAATACAAATAAATGGAAAAAACGCTGAACATCAAAGAGAAAATGCAGCACGCTAACAAAAAACCACAAGCCAGTAAGCGAATTTTTGTTCAAAAACCGCTTTCTCACTCTACTTGAAAACTAGAATGCAACGAATTCGCGCCGCAAAACCACTCGCTTTTTTGCTCCACTTCCTGTTCGGCGTGACCAAATCATCCCTTCAATTTGACTTCAAGATTCATAAAAATGTGTGAACAATAGCCGGAAGAATTTCGGAAGCGACTCGAAGCGTCAAAACTTCACAAAAAAGCTGAAGACACTACCTTTTGTATTAAACCATTAACTCATGACCTCCCCAGGTCTGATCTAAAAATTGGTGAAATTTAAACCACTGTCACAAATAGAAACAAAATGCAACAAAATTTTATATCATAGAAAACGTTTGGTAACGTTAAAAAGTCCGAAATAAATAGGATGGTCAAAATACTGACAAGCCAAAAAAGCCGACAAGGCTATCAATTGCCCTCAATAAATTTATGGTTTCAATCTCGAAAAGATCGCGATAGCAGACAAACAAAAATTTTAGAAACTAAGGTAAATACTTCAAAAAAGAATGCTCAGAATTAAGAATCAGAGAACTACTAAAATCAGATTTATAATCACAATAAATAAGACAAAAACAACACATACTTCTTGCTTGTTATAAATATGCTAGACAACATGATTTCGAATTAATACAAAAATTAAATCAATCATAGAGACAAAAGCAACAGAATAATATTCAAAGGAAATAAATTGTTTAAAACAATACCAAGGCCGGCGGGGTGGGGGAAGCGGTGAAAAGGGGTCTTTGGCTGCACGGGGCCCTTACGGCCTGAACAATGTGCAGGGGTGGTGATTGAAAGGGGGGACTCACACTTTAAGTTTAAGTCTCCAAAACAGTTTCTGTGAATCGCATACTTGGAGACTAGTAAGCTGAAGGCTACTCTGGGTGCTAACTTTTTATCCTCTTTTTGCAACCAAAGTTAAATGCGTCAGACGAAAAAATGGTCAAGCGAACAATTGCATGAAAAGACCACAGGACAATTAATTTTATTGCTGCAAAATTTGTTTGAGAGCAAAAAAACTTTCCATTGTTTTAAAATTTGTTCCTCAAAATAAACCAATTGGGCCGAATTGCTCTTGAACGACTGCTTTAATTAGTAATATCTTGGTCTGTCGGGAAAGGGGATAAACTGGGGCTGGTAAGGAGGTGGGGATCACCTAAAATTGTGATCAAGAGCGAAAATTAGATCAATTAAGTTTTATTTTGAATTTGAAGAACCGCAACTTTTGAAAAGCTGGATAGCTTAAGAGGATTGTACGATTACTCACGCACAGCTAAATTCATATCTCTATAAAAAGAAGTTGCCTAAAAATTGACCAAAAACTTCCGTTGCAGCTGATTATTTGCATCATTACAAAGGTCAACCTCATTTGTGTTCTCCTGATTTAATCTGATATTTGTTTCACTTTAATTTTAATTGGTTCCAAACGGACGTTATTGGACAGCACTGAAAAGTCAAGAGCTCTGAAGCAAAAAACATAGAAGACTCCAGAATCTACTCGAAAAGAACTTGACCCAGCCAAACGTTTCTCACCTACAAAAAAATGGTTTTCATCTTCCTGCCAACTTTTTTATAAATCAACTTTACTACAAAAAATTGAGGTAAAACAAAGAAGTACAGTCTAGTAACATTTTCATGAAAAGTTATCACAAGTTGCAACACAAAGCCATTACTCAGAACAGATTCTGCAATAAAATTGGTGCTCAGTCAATGACGTGATACAGATAAGAGAAAAAATTATACTGATCCATTTCAATGGATAAATCCGGTGGATAAAGGAAGATAAACAAAATGTACAAAACAAGTTTACAATCCTATTACAATAGTTTAAAATTTGCTGCAAATTTAAAGATCCCAAAACTTGTTCTAGAGAAATCTTGTTATAACGTCTCTCTTCCATCGATGACTACTAATGTGACCCACAAAACAACAAAAATACTTATCTGAATAAAAAAGAGAAAATTAATTCATGTGTTTCAGTAAAAAACTGGCCAATCAAATTTTAAAATTTCGCTTGCGGTCCCACACAACCTAAGTATTAGTTCAAGATAAACAAACTAGTAATCATTAAGCCCATAATGTATTCAGAAAACCAAAAAAAAATAGGCAGAAACTTCGAAAATATTTGTCTAAATTGAATCAAATTTTTAATACAAAAAAACATCGCCAAAACAAAAAGCAATTGAACGAAATATGTAGAAATTACTTGAATTATCTACTTTAACCAAACTGCTCTTCAATTAAATAAAAGTTACAAAGACTGCAAAGAAAGCATTAGCCCATAAATGCATCTAAAAGTGTAAACTTTGCTTGCACACTTCCAAATAAAAAAACAATTCCAGACAAACAATACGACAATTACGGGTCAAGATAATTTTGAACACTACTGGGCCAAAGAAGAAGTTAATTGAAATAATTAAAACTACTCAACTACTTTGAAAATCCACACGTGATAAAAAATTGCTCTGTCGAAGCAAAGTTTTCACATCTCTTTTTCTCGCTTATCTTTTGAAAACCAATATGACCACAATCCCCGCTCTCTGCTCTCCCTACTTTTTAATTTTGTTCCACAACAAACAATAAGTTTTAACACGAGACATTGAATTTTACATCCTGTTTGAGAACAACACGACTTAAAAAATAGCCTCCGGAAACGACTCGAAGTCTTATTCCCCGAAGGAAATGGTTTTTTAAATATCTCTTCGCAGATCCTATCAATGCATAGAAAACAAAAATTTTCGGAATAAAAACAAAAGATAAAGCAGCCAGATTAAAACATACCCGGCAGATTGCCGGAAAATAGCCGCCGTTGATTCCAAAAAGCATGATTGGGATTGAAATAACAGAAGATATTGAAAAAAAAAGATTTTTGTACAAAAACATTTTTTTAAGTCCGATTTATTTTGATGGCATTTCGTAGTTGAACATACTTCTGTTTCTTAGAGAGAGGCTACAGGGGCTACTATCAAAAACAATAAGCATTAGAGAGAGGTAACTAATACTTATAGGACCGACGTTCAAATAGCGGGCATCTAAAATTGGGCTTTATGGGTTTATCCCGTTTCTATTTCTGACTTCTATTTTTTATACTGACTCTGTTCATTTTGAATTGCTTTGCTGAGCAACTGATGTTCAAAATCACTTTTAGCAGAATGAGAGAAGAGAGAAACTAGCCTAGAGAAGTCAAAAAGATTTCACGCAAAATGTTGAAAAGGCGGCAAAATGAGGTAAAGCAAAACATTTTTTTATTCGACGAAGTAAAAAAAAATAGGAGCGCTATAATAGCCGGCTGAGAAGATGAGGGCGGCTATTAATTAACATGGAAAATTAAGAAATTTCTATTTATTTTCCACATAGTACAGGCAAGCACACAAAAGAAAAACGTTGTTTCTAGCAACGAAACATATTAATATAGTCAAAAAATATTAGCCAAGCCCTAATTAGCTCACGAACATCTCGAGATAAAGGAGATGGTTGAAAAAAACAATAAATTAGAAGTTTTCGCATGCAGAAAATATGAGAAAACGAGAAAAGGAGCAAAAATTGACAGAAAATGGGAAAAATTGTTTCAATTTCTCAATGGTTCTTGAGAAGGGGTCTCTGGCTGCACGGGGCCCTTAAGGCCTGAACGATGTCCAGGGGTGGTGATTGATAGGGGGGACTCACACCATAAGTATAAGACTCCAAAACAGTTTCTGTGAATCGCATACTTGGAGACTAGTGAGCTGAAGGCTCTAAGAGAACTTACTGCCCGCTGGGCGCTACCTGTTTATCCCGTTTTTGAGGACGAAAGTCAACTGATTTAAAAAGCTTAAAACAGCTTAAAAAATTACTTAATAGAAAGCTGATGAGACCTGTCAGTGTTTCGCCAAAGCAACGGGACATCAAAAGAAAAAATATAGGCAAAACTCAAACAATTCACTAAACTTCCATAAAAACAAATAATGTCTAAATGATAAACTTCATTACCTGTCAAATAAAACGCCCTTAACAATTCATTATCATTTCATTAGAAATCCAATCAGACCTGTTATTATTGAGCTTATGCAATATATATTTTAAGTAGTGTTAAATTCAAAGATCAATAACTATAAACCAGTAATAAAATTCATTTAAGCCCCAGTAGAAAGCCCATTAGAAAGCCCAAGACCTGTAGTTAATGACATTTAGTTACAGGACAACAAAAAGAACCTTACAAAACGGCTAAAACTTAAAAACAAGAAGTCTGGAAAAATCAGTAAATCTTCTAAAAAAACATCTTTCTTTTACGAGCAAAACAAAAAAAATTCACAAATAGTCGGCAAATAGCTGCCGTTTACCCACTCGACAAACATTGTGATTGAAACCAAAAAAATAAGAGAGAAGTGTCAAAGTGTTCTAATTTGGAGTAAAATTTCAATTAGATGCAAAATTATACTTAATTCAGCTTCTGAACTGAAGGCTGTCAGGCATAATAGTTGTGTAAGCTAGCAATCACTTAAATGAACCTTGGCAACTTAATCCACTATGACTTACTGGCAGGGCGTTATATGTTTATCCTGTTTCTTTGATATGACATAGCTCTTTTTGAGTTTGATCTTTAACTTAGACCGTATTCACTCCATTGCGTATTTCAAAGCGTGAAAGAATTTTTAAATCCATTTAGTTGAAATAGTGAGTAAGGTAAATCAGAAGCCAAGCGTGAAAATCGCGACTTATGTAAAAAGAAAAACGTAATCAAAAGGTAAAGCGAATTAAAAAAACATAGCAGGACAAGTCCTGACCTACAATTCAAAGAATTTTCCTTGACTAAACAAAAAACTGGCCTAGAAAGGACAATGAATGATTGGAAAAAACCGATGCGAAAATGCCGCTGGTGAACAAAAAAACCACTAGCGCGAAAGCGAAATTTTGTTCATGCAGTTTTCTCACCCTATTTAAAAATTTTTAAGTTCACGCCGCAAAACCACTCGCTTTTTCGCTCAACTTCCTGTTTCGGCCTCACCAAAATCATCGCTTGAATTTGACTTCAAAATTCATGAAGTGTTAACAGATGTTAAAAAAAATAGAGAACATTTTGAGTTGTAAAATGAAAATGTGAATTGCAAAATGTAAAATGAAAAAAATGTTAAATGAAAATGTGTGAATATCTTATTGAATGCAAACTTATAAACCACAGCTTCTCAGAAGGCCCCTAAAAATGTTATTCTCTTAAAATGGTTTAAACATGGCACCTTTATTAACCGTCCGTCGCGCAATTAATGTACAGCATGGTATTCAGTGCGCTTAAACATGTCACCCTTAAAACCTCTACTAACATTGAAGAGAATGAAACCATTTTGGGTGTTGACTTGTTCAGTTGATTTTCAGTAGTAAAACGCCACCAATTAAATTCAGCTGCTTAAAATTCTGAAGGAGAAATTTAGATCACGCAGAAATCAACAAATGACAAAAAAATCCGCTTAACCGTCGATTCTGTCAAACGAACAATCGCATAAGACCACAAGTGCCCACTTATTCAGTAACAGCTTGGCTTGAGTTTAACTGGACATACCTTGATTTCCTACAACACTTGACACATTAGAACTGGTAGCAGACTGCGGGGGACTTCCAGCAACGTCTCCGGAGTGCCCCGAGACACCCATAGCAACATCTGACCCTACAGCGCCAGAGGAGACAGAAGAAATGTTTGCACTGGCAAATGAATTATGAATCTGCTGAGAGTGGGACTGGCCAAGAAAGGGATTATTGTCTGGGGGACTCGGGGGATATTTGTCCCAGTCCTCTTCATCTACTATAGAGGGAATCGCTCCAGGCACATCACTTCCACCCTGTCAATAACACAGGTATGACACGACTCTTGACAAAGAGGCCCCACTGCTATTCATTATCAGAGAACAAACTTTATTACTCAAAACAAGCCAGTGGATACTTACTTAAACTAGTGACAAATTTTTAACATAGCACTAAAAATGCCATTCTCAAATAACCTAAGATTAATTCACTGAATTGCTGAAATTTACGCTTCAACTTTGGATTTTAGTCACACAAAAAGCAATGAAAATGCGCTTCTATTCAAATTCAAATGTAAACATAGCCGCCAATCTGCCGCAAAATAGCCACCGTAGGCCTGCTTGACGCCCATCTGTTTATGTTTCAGAAAGTGTTCCAATGAACGCGCAGTTTCAGCCAGATTATAAAATTATACTCAATTCAGCTTCTACACTGAAGGCTATTGAGCCTAATACCAAAGCCAGCTTTCTCGGTTTATGTCGACTTTCTTTTATTTTGGGCTTTTGAACTTGATGGTATTCACATCGCTTCATATAAGATAAGGAAGAACTTAAAATTCATTCATTTGTAACAGTGAGCGAGGAAAGTCAGGTGTCAAAGTGAAAGTCGTAAGAAAAACGTGATCGAAGGGTACAAATTTTTAAAAACCTAGCCGGAAGAGCCAGAATCTACTCGAAGTAAATGTTCACTTAGGCCTCAGCCAACTATTCGATGAACAAAATGAGTCCATACTCAATTATATCATAATTTTCAAACAACAACAGTAAATAATAACACGAGAAAAGCAAAATCTGTTCAAAACTGAAAAAACATCTGAGAAACTTTTCTCGCAAGTTGCAATTCTAAAACAACTATTGCAATAAGTTTTCATTCAATAAACGACTAACAACTGATAGAAAAATATGCGGTACATACAGAAAATCGAGAACCAAAAGGAAACAAAATTTTAGAAGTTTTTCAAAAAACTGCAAAACAGTGATTCCCCACAATTATTCAGAAAAAAATGAAATCTCTGCTCGTTGTGACCCCGCTCAATGCCTGTCACAAACACACTAACCAACCGTTTAAAGGGGTCTTTTCCTTTTATGCACCCCAGCTTTGTGGTTCCATATTATTAGCACCCCAAGCACACGTTTGATAGACATTTTTACTTAATGATTTACCATTTAATAAATTTAATGGCACATGCTCTGTATCTTGGGGGTGCACAACGCACTGGGGGCACAAACCGAACAAAAAGAGAACCATAAGGAAAATTACAAAATTGCACAATTTATTTCAGTAAAACTGTCCCTCATAACCTTGAAATTGTTGCCTCTTAGTAACAAAGTCTATTGAACAGCTCTCGCCAAATTAGACTATAAAGACTGTTCTATTTTACAAATACAACTCACAATCACGCGAATAATCAACAAAACCACACGAACAACTAATTGAAAACAAAGAAAATCCCCAAGTGCATAAAAATCATTGAAGAAAGAATTGCTAAAAATAACTGTCACACAGGGCAAGATGGTGAATATAAAATTACATCTCAAAGTCTAAAATTTGCTTCACATGATCAGAAAGGCTTCCAACCATACGAGTGCCAGCTAAAATAATTCAGACAATCTTTTCTCGCTCTCTCTTTCTCTCAGAATACTGCATAAACAAAAACCACTCTTTCGTTCTGCTCTGGACTTTTGTTCAGCAGAATAAACATAACCGACTAAAGTTGAGCGAATCACTTGAACCAGCGGCGATCGGTCAGAACCAGAGGCTCGGTGAAAAATCACCGAGCAGAAAATCGCATAAAAAACCACTGGACTAAGATAATTGCCACAAACTTTGTTTGAGAGCAATCAATAAATCTAAATCAAGATTTTTATTGAATTCGTTGATTTAGCTTTGAAAACTTTGAAACATAACCGGCTAACGTCGGGCGAATTGCCCTCAAACGACAGGCGAGCGGTTGGCTTCGTCAGTAGCTAGCCAAGGTTAAGTGAGGCTAGCTTTAGATAAATTGAAGGGGCGTGAGCACAGCGGGGGCAAGAGTGGGGGATCAATTTCTGAGAACCGCCCTTCAAACCATAAGCATAAGTCTCCAAACAAGTTTCTGTTAATCGCATATTTGAAGCCTAATGGGCTGAACGGCTCCAAGGGAACTTTATGCAAACTGCACGCTACCTCTTTATGCCGTTTCTGAAGACGAAAGTCAAATGGAACAGACGAAAAATCGGCCAAGCGAAAAACTGCAGAGACAAACAGGATTAATATATTTGCTAAAAATTGCTTTTGAGATCAATTAACAATAAAACAATGATTTCCTAAAAAGTGCCTGTTAAGTCATTCATGATAAAAACAAAACCGACTAAACGTCGGAAGAATTGCTCTTGAACGACTAGTGGGAGCTCTAATCAATTGCAGCCTGCTTCAGTCGGGGGGAGGGGGAACCTAAATTGGACTAAGAAATTCTATAGTGGTCTTCAAATAACCACAGAGGTTAACATATACCACTATTAAGACTTAAAGTAAAAAATGACACCAGTTTCGGCGCACTTTTCATTTGACTATTAGTATTAAATTGCCGCCAATTGAGTTCAACTGCTTGAAATTGTGATTGAGAGGGAATTTTAGATCACGCGAAATGCAAAACGTCAAGGGCGTAAAAGTCACTCGAAAAGTCAAAATTGTCAAGCGAAAATTTTGCATTAAAAAAAGACACACACGTTTACAATAATTGCTATGAACTACCTTCAAGAGCAACTAAACATTTCTACTATAACTCATTGTTAATCAGAGATGATGACATTACGCCACATAAAAGCAGCTGAAGTGCGACACCAACAAGAGAGAGCGTGAACGAAAAAGAAAAGGAAAGAAACTCCAAACGACGGAGAGAAAAAAGAGAAAAGACTATTTTCCATGATGGGATTCGACTCAGCGACTTCTAGTTTTCTAGCCTTATTACTAAACAAATCATATAGAAAAAACTGAAAAATGGCAAAATAAAAAACAGAAGTTTTTAAATTCGCAGTAAAAAAAACTTTAAAAACATATTTGTCTCAAACGTTCTTTCAAGTAACCCATCTCGAAGATTTAAAAAGTTTCGTTGGCCAGTATTGGTCGTTAAACTCGAAAAGGAAAAAAATTAAATTTTGGAAACAATTGCAAATTTTAACAAAATCTTGCCAAAATTCAATATATTAACATCTTAAGAACTATTTCATTGTCTCAAGAGACCATCCAGTATGCCTGCTTCACGCCTGAAATAGTTTCACTGACTCATAAAGATCCCTACATTTGGAACAAAAATTTTCCGAAAACTCGGAAAAAATTTAAATTTTATCCAAAAAGTACTGAAACTGGTAGTCATAAAAATGATCCCCATTCCTTTAGCTCTAGAAACTATGCAGCAGCTTATTATCAAACCTTGGAGGAGCTTATTATGCAGCAGCTTTTTATCAAACCTTGGAGTATCAAACTCTGGGCCCCTGGTGCCGAAAAAAATGACAAAATAGGATTTCAAAAAATAAGAATTGGAAGTTCTATTAAAAAAATTGCTAAAACTAGTGATATTAAAAACTTGAAGAATAATCCATGACCGACAAAAATTTTCCAGTAAGTTATCATCAAACCCTAACGGAGGAACTTTGACCCTTGAGGCTCAAAAGACCTGAAGAATGACTACAAATGTCAAGAAAAAAAATGGAAAAAAAATGTCAAAAAATGCTAACATTCGTGATCTTAAAAATTTGCAACAAATTCATTAAAATTTGAAAGAATTCATTAAATCTATCAATTAAACAAGAACCAAATTTCAAATCCAAGAGGAGGTTCCTTGGCTGAAAAAAAACCTAAAAATGACAAAGTTTCAACACTTTTGATAAGCTAGTTTTATCAAAAAATTGCTAAAATTTGTGAGATTAAAAAGTTGAGAAACTAATCCATGACCAAAAAAAATTTGTCAATAACTTATTATTAAACACCTTAGGACGTTTTCCGGCCCCTGCGTCTGGAAGAACCTGAATAAGGAAAAATAAATGTCAAAAAACTTGAAAAAAATGCACGTTTTGTCAAAAAAAGGCTAAAACTCGTGATGTTCAAATGTTGAAACCATTCCATTACCACTAGAAACTATACGGAAAACTATTACTGAAACAACCTAGAGGAAGTTCCTTGGACCTTGGGCTAATAAAAATAGAAAAAATGTCAAATACTTTCAAACATAGCCGGCAGTTTGCCGGAAAATAGCCGCGATAGACGCTTGGGGCCTTCCATGAATTGAAACAACTAAAGAGATTAGATAGACAGATCAACCACCAGTCCTTCAATAGACCACTAGCACTAGATTTTTGGGTTAGCTTTGGACTTTCATTTTTATGAGACACATAAGCTCTAAGGAAAGCCCTAATAGGGCTTTTCAAAATTAGGATCTTTTCAGTTTGTGCCCCCTCATCTTAGTCGGCGCATATTATTTGCACCCCTCAGATGCACGTGCAATAATTTTTACATAATGACTTACTATGTAATGGCACGTTCTCTGTAACTGGGGGCACATAACGTACTGGGGGTACAAACGGAGAGGATCCCAAAATTAAAATTCAAAGTCAAAAACTCTAATAATCAAGAATTAGGGCAAATATGTTTGGCACTATTTAGATGCACATTATTGAGCTTTAACAAGTAAATGTTCATAAAACTTAAAGTTCCATAAGTGAGTTCAGAAGTCATTTTTTGAGCGAGGTAAGTCATTGAAAAAGTCAATTCCAAGAAGTCAGGTTAAGACGAAACAAAAATCTGTTAGACGAAGTAAAAAAAATTAGGATCGCTATAATAGCCGTCTGGAATTGGAGACACGGCTATTAAAAAGCTTGGAAAAAATTGTGCGAAATAGTATAAATTTGCGAGGTTTTAGCGAGCAGTTGTTCGTCAGTAGCTACAAACGGGGGGTGGGAGGGGTGGGGTTGCACCGAGGGCTGATGGGGGGGGGGGGGGGGTTGGGGCAATAGTGGCGGGGGTATCAACAGTGGAGGGGTCTTCAACCTAAGAACCGCCCTTCACACCATAGGTATAAGTCCCCACAGAGCTGAAACAGAGCTGAAAGGCTCTAAGAGCACCTAATGCCCGCTGGAAGCTACCTTTTGGTAACGTTTTTGAGGACGAAAAGTCAAAAGCGTCAGACGAAAAATTGGTCAAGCGAAAAATCGCATAAAAAAGACCGTCAGGACTAATATAATTGGGATCTATTCTGTTTAGCCCCCCCCCCCCCCAAGCTTAGTGAGCATAAACCTTTTATGACCCCCAGACGCACGTGCTATTTTCTTACATAGTAACGTGCTATATAACAACATAGAATTTAACTGGGGTTCATAAAAAACACTGGGGGGCCGAAACAGAATAGATTCTATAATTGCTACAAACTTCGTTTCAGAGCAATTAAGAGCAATAGCTTAAGTAAGCGAAAACGAACCGGGAAACATAAACGGCAGTGGGGAAAACATAGGCGGCAGTGAAATTTAATAGCATTCAAGAGAAGAAACCCTTGGATGAAAGTCAAAAAGGCCAGACGAAAAATGGCATTAGAAAAGATCACAGGGCAATTCGTGCGTCATTTAACTTTGCATCCTGTGAAAAGAGAAGTCATTGATTTTTTTAAAAAAAGATCACCATAACTCTTGGAGTGGTAAAAAAACGGGAGCTCCCAAATAATAGCCGGCGAGAAGCTCGCGGCGGCTATCAAAAACCATTCTAGTTTACGCTTTTACTCGCATATATGGTATCTGGAAACTGTTCGCAAGTACTACTTGGTTGGGATAGGCTGTGTTGGGCGGACTAGTGGTTGTAGTATTGATATTCTGCGTATTTGCTGACTGGTGATGCTGTTGATCTTCAGCGGGAGTACCAGTGGTGGTGTTTCCTGCAGATGCAGATGCCGGCCTGCCTCCAAGTCTGAGGGAGTTGAGGAAAGGGACAAAAAGCTGCTTGGTCGTGTTGTCCTCATTCGCAGCAAAGTGCAGCAAAGCTTCGCTAAACAAACACAAAATCAATAAGTTTGAGCCGCAATTGTTAAACAAGCAGCAGTTCATAAAAGTCAAAAACAAACTCAAGGAAGCAATCAACCGTATAGTCTTGTAGAAATTTGTATCTTGGCCGTTAGAAGGTTTCTAGATAGAGACTGATTAGCACCCAAAAATCAAACATAACCGACTAACGTCGGGTGAATTGCTCTCAAACGACCGGCCAGCGGTTGGCACCGTCAGTAGCTAGCCACGGTTTAGTGAGGCTAGCTTTAGTTTAATTGAAGGGCGTGAGTTGAGGGCAGCGGGAGGTGCACCGCAGCGCGGCGGGAGGGTGCAACAGTGGATTGGGGGGACGGATATGGGGCGCTGGATGAAGTGTGTGGGATCAATTTCTAAGAACCGCCCTTCACACCATTAGTATGTCTCCAAAACAGTTTCTGTGAATCGCATACTTGAAGACTAGTGGGCTGAACGTCTCTAAGTGAACTTTATGCAAACTGGGCGCCACCTCTTTATCCCGTTTCTAAGACGAAAGTAAAATGGGTCAGACGAACAATCGGCCAAGCGAAAAATTAAATAAAAGAGACAAACAGGATCAAAATGTTTGCTATAAATTGCTCTTGAGAGCAATTGTAAATGATTTCCCAAAAAGTACCTGTTAGGTCTTTTATAATGAAAACATTTCTACTATAGCTCATTGTTAATGAGGATCACAGATGATGACATTACGTAACATAACAGCAGCTGAAGTGCGGCATCAACGGAGATAGATAGAGAGAGAGAGAGAGAGAGAGATAGAGAGAGAGAGAGACAAAACGTGAACGAGCAAGAAGGAAAAAGCCCCAACCGATAGAGATAGGAATATTTTCCATGAAGGGATTCGACTCTGCAACTTCTTGTTTTCTAGCCCTGTTAGTAAATAAATCATATAAAAAAACTGAAACAGGCAAAATTAAAAAAAAGATGAAAAAAAATTTTTTGTCTCGAGAGTTCTGTCAAGTAACCCATCTCCCAGACTTAAAAAAATTTTTTTGGCCAGTAATGGTAGTCAAACACAGAAAAGGACAAAAAACATCGAAAGTTTGGAAAAAATTGCAAATTTTAACAAAATCTTGCTAATATTCAAGATATTAATATCTTAATAACCTTTTCATTGTCTCAAGAGACTATCCAGTAGTCCTGTTTCAAGCCTGAAATAGTTTCACTGGCTCATAAAGATCCAAACAAATGGAAAAAAATTTTCCGAAAATTCAAAATTTTAAATTTTATCCAAAAAATACTAGAACTGGAGTAAAAAAAATTGATCACCATTCCATTAACTCTAGAAACTATGCAGCAGCTTGTTATCAAACCTTGGAGGAGGTCCCAGGGCCCGTAGTGCCGGAAAAAACTCAAAAACATGAAAAAAAGCAAATATTTTTAAAAATTGCTTAAATTCTTGATATTAAAATCTTGAAAAACATTCCGTTACATCTATAAACTACGCAGTAACAAATTATCAAACCCTAGAGGAAGTTCCGGGCATCTTGAGGCTAGAAAAACCTAAAAATGACAAAATTTAAAAACTTATAAATTTTCATTACAAAAATTGCTAAAACGTGATATTAAAAAGTTGAAATATAATCCATGACCAGCAAAAAATTTCTCATAACTTATTATCAAACCCTAATTCAGGTTTTCTGACCCTGAGTCTCAAAAACCTGAATAATAACTAAAAATGCCAAAAAAAAGAAAAAAAATTGGCAAAAATGTCAAAAGAAAAAGCTAAAAATCGTGATGTTAAAAAAATGCAAAACAATCCATTAAACCTAGAAATTACGCGGTAATTTATTGTCAAACCCCAGAGGAGGTTCCTTGGCTGAAGAAACCTAAAAAACGACAAATTTTGAAAAAACTTAGATAAGCTAGTTTTTTGAAAAAATGCTAAAATTTGTGACATTAAAAAGGTGAGAAACTTCCATGGCCAATAAAAATTTGTCAATAACATATTACCAAACCCCTTAGGAGGTTTTCTGGCCCCTGGGTCTAGAAAGACCTGAATAGAGAAAAATAAAAGTCAAAAAATTGAAAAAAATTGAACTGTGGGGTGGAAAAATAACAGCGCGAGGGGGCAATAGTGGGCGGGGGTCAACAGTGGAGGGGTTTTTGACCTTCACACAATAAGTATAAGTCTCTAAAACATTTTGAGCTGAAACAAAGCTGAAAGGCTCTAAGAGAACTTAGTGCCCACTGGGCGCTACCTGTTATCCCGTTTTTGAGGACGAAATTCAAAAGCGTCAGACGAAAAATCGGTCAAGCAAAAAATCACATAAAAAGACCGACAGGACTAATATAATTGTATACAAACTTCGTCTGAGAGCAATTAATCCATTTCCGAAAGAATTGCGTAGTAGTTTCTCTATTTGTTGGGAGTGATCCCTTTTCTCACCAAAAGTATGCTCTGTTGACTGCTTGAATACTGCACTTTAGAAAATTGAATTGAGAATCAATGAACATACACCGACTAACGTCGGACAAATTGCTCTCGAACGAATTTAATTCAAAGACTGTAGCCTAGATAAATTTTTGGTTATAAATTTTTGTTTGGGTGCAAAAAGTTCAGAACAGGGTGGGATTGCAACCCGCGACGTACGGAGTCCTCGGCAGAATCATTTACCACTCGGCTATCAGGCCCGTCTGTTTTGCTTTGCTACAATCGCTTTTACTTTAGCAACCAACTTTACTTCGGAGAGAGCAATTGAGATCAATCAACAAAAAATTGAAAAAATACACCAATTTCCGCGCACTTTTCATCTGACTATTAGTAGTGAACTGCCGCCACTTGATTTCAGCTGCTCAAGTGTGAAATTTAGATGACGCAAAACGAAGAAGTTAAGGACGCAAAAGTCACTTGAAAAGTCAAAACGATCACGGAAAAATTTTGCATAAAAGACCTACACGTTTACAATGATTGCTTCAAACTTCGTTCGAAAGCAAATGATAATAAATAACCTTAAATAGAATTTAACCTCTATCCTCAATGATTCCGAACATCCAATGTTTCTTTTAGAAATAATGATCAATTTTGTGTTATTTAATCGCCTTCCACAAAACTAATAAAATACACAAAATACACTGCCTGGAACTATACATAAGACTGTAGGTACTCCGGTAATTTAGTGTTTTTTTTTAAAATAAAATTCACATAGCTCGTATTTAGCGTTTCTATCCTTGTTTACGTTAATCTCTTGGTCACAAAATCTAAAAATGACACAAAAAATGTCTAAAAACTTGTTTTAAATAGCCTCTTCCTGCATTTGGGACTTCTTTCTTTGTCCAATATACCAAGCTACACTAAAAGTTTTCACCTATAATTATCAACAGAGGTGCCACTTCTGCACTTTGGGGGAACCCGAGCCGATATTTATAAGTCATCATTCTGCTCTAATACTTTTTGGTTGGGAATGAGCTTCAGTCATAATTTCACTCAGTTCTACATTTGTGAACCCTCGCATACCAGATCTATTCAGCCATTACTACGGTTTTCCCGAGGATTCATGCATTAAACTTGGCGGCATTCACAGGAAGCGTGAACTGTTTTTCTTTATTAGAGAGGAGATTCCAATATTTCCAACAGTGGTCGGATCTCACCTTCGCGATCTCGTCGAGCATTTTCAAAACGATTACTGAAGCCAGCAAAAAAAGAATGGCTATTGGACATACCTTATTGGCAAGTGTACGATAGAAGTGCTTTTGGGCATCTCCATGTAGCTGACCACGTTCTCCAGCAAACCGGCGGACAAAGCACTCTCTACTTGACCCGCACCACTCCCTTCTGAATAACCCGAAGCTGCAACCAGACCAGACATCACTGAATTTGAGGAAACAGTATTCGGAATTGAGTAGGATGAGAACTTGTCGAAGAAATTCAGCTTATCACAACCACTCTCTCTTGCCCTCAAAAGGGCAAACTGATTGCCAGGTAACAGGAGAAACTGCACTTGTTTGGGCAGGTCGGGGCTTTTTTTGGAGAAGAGATTGACATAGTGCTGAACCGTCGCAGCGAAAAACCTGAAACATTTATTCATTACTTGAGAATTTTCAGCTGAAATGCACATCAAATCCGACACCCAGTCCATTGAAATTAGCGAGTACTACTTCTAATTTCATCATAATGTCACCAAATTGACTTCTAAAATGTCTAAAAATGTCGAATCATTTAAACTTTCCATTGCACGTACGTATGTATTCAGGGCCTTTTTCTGCAAGTCGTTTTCTTACACATTGATACTTAGGTTAATTGCTCTGTTGTCAGTAATTGTTCACATGTCTGACATGACACGGCCGAAAAATACCAAGAATAAGACTACAATTCATACCCATGACTACACAGTGATACATGTGGGTTTTGTTTTTGTACAGACGTGATGCGGGTGAATTGATTTCAATTAAGGACATAGCTGGCAGATTGCCAGAAAATAGCCGCAATAGCTTCGTAGATCTGCAGTCTCAAAAATTTTTTTTAAAGACCGAAATTTACTCTTTTCATTAGGGGCTGATATGTTAAATTTTGATAAGAATCTGACAAACTTATTGCTGTTGCTATTAGCTGCTCTCAGAATAACCTTCAATAAAATGACACATTCACTTTACATCATCTCTTCGTAAGTGAAAAGTCAATTTCAGAGTGGGGAGGTTATTTTGAGAGTGAGGTAAGTCACGCGTGAACAAAAACTTAATCAAGCAAATGTGATCACGCAATCACGCAAAAGTGAACAAAAAACTAGCTCCACTAAAATTTTTTTAAAAAAATGACGTCACGCACGCAATTCAGTTGAAATTGCAAGAACAAATGAACAAAAAGCAGATTTGAAGTGATTGTGACGTCATATGGTCTTAACAAAAAATCTTGGCAACGAAATAAAAAACACATACCCAGGAGAATTCCGGAAACGGCTCGAAGAGTAGTCTTAGTGAAAGAATTACATTTTAAATCAACTGGTACCTACTAAATTGACCACTAAAAAAATAGTTGAAAAGTAAAACATACCCGCAGATTGCCGGAAAACAGCCGCCGTTGACGCGCTTCATGCACATCGATTTGAACCAGAAAAACAAAAAAAGAAGAGATGAAATGACCGAATTTATTCTATTTTCGTTTCAGTGTCAAAAAGTGTTCTAGTTCGGCGTGAAGTTTCAGTTGGATTCTTAAACTATACTTGATTCAGATTCTATACTGTATGCTAATAAGATTAATATCGATGTCAGCTAGCAAACACTCTAATGATCTTTGATAACCTAATTCTCAATGACTTAATGACCAAGGCTTTATCGGTTTATCCCGTCTCTTTTGATTTTGCTCTTTTGACCATGACTGTATTCACTATGTTGCGTAATTGATTGAGTGAATCGATTTAAAAACCATTCAGTTGAAACAGTGAGTGAGGTAAGTCAGAAGTCAAACGTGAAAGTCGTGACTTATGAAAAACGAGATCAAAAGCGAATTAAAAAAGGAGAGCGCCTAAAAAATAGGAGTTGAGAGGCTGATGGCGGCAATTAAAAAGAGCTTTAAATAGCAAAAATTACATAACGCCTGTATATAAAACAAGCCAAAATTTTTGTACACAAACTAATAACATCAAACCTCGCGAGCAGCAAAAGTCAAGCCGTGTTAGGCTCCCAAAACTTTATTTTTGAAGAAAAATTTGAATACTCCAAAAAAATGGCCAAAAATTGTTACAAATTTTTTTCAATTTCCCTAAGTGCTCTTAATCGAAACACTTTTTTACAACATAAAAACCGTAATCAATGAATAAATGTTGCATTTTATTTGTCGCTGTAAACCACAATGAACACGATAACACTAAACAATGGTCAAAAAACTAAAGAGAAAGAGCAATTCAAACGCAAAAAATCGCATATTCACAAATCCAGCCCTTAGAATATTGGCAGCACAAGTGTCGCTCAAAATTTCGAAAAGTGAAGCTAGCAAAATCTCTGTGCCATATGAAAACATAGCCGCCTAGAATTGAGGACGCGGCTATTAAATAGCCGGCAGATTGCCGGAAAATAGCCGCTTGTGGCGTTACATGAAATGAAACATCTATAAAAATAAAATAGACAGATCGACCACCAGTCCTTTAATAGACCACTAGACTTTTTGGGTTAGCTTCGGACTGTCATTTTTATGAGACACAAAAGCTCTATAAGGAGAAAGCCCTAATAGGGCTTTTCAAAATTAGGATCTTTTCCGTTTGTGCCCCCTCAGCTTAGTGGGCGCATATTATTTGCATCCCCCAGATGCACGTGCAATATTTTTTTTTTGGGGGGGGGGGCACAAACGGAAAAGATCCCAAAATTAATATTCGAAATCAAAAACTCAAGACTCTAATATTCAAGAATTAGGGCATATGTTTGGCACTACTTAGATGCACACTATTGACCTTAAATAAGTAAATGTTCATAAAATTTAAAGTTTCATAAGTGAGCTCAGAAGTCATTTGTTTGAGTGAGGTAAGTCATTGAAAAAGTCAATTCCAAGAAGTCACGGTAAGAAGAAACAAAAATCTGTTAGACGAAGTAAATAACAAATTAGGAGCGCTATAATAGCCGCCTAGAATTGAGGACGCGGCTATTAAAAAAATCAATTGCAAACAAATAATTATAAAAAAATAAATGGAAAGACAAAAACTATTAGTTCAATTCGAAAATTTCAAATTTATTGAAGGCAGGGTGAATAAAACTATAGGTCTCAGAAGAATGTTAGAAAACAACAGGCTAGAATATGGAAAAAACAAACTATGAATATAGCTGGCAGATTTCCAGAAAATAGCCACAATAGATTCGTAGATCTGCAGTCTCGAACAAACAGTAAAAAAGACAGAACAAAAAAAAATCGTCTTTTCATTGATTTAATCTGCAGCTATTAAAAAAAGATCAACAAAAACTTATTAGGAAGACCTAAAAAATCAAATTAAAAACTAAATTGGAAACTGTATTTAAAAGAAATTGATGTTAAAAACATTTTTTCGTAATTAACCAATTGAGGATTAAAAAATTACATAGACATCTCCCTGTCTCAGTAAGAAGTGAAAACAGCTCGATTGCGAAACGGTAAAACAGTTTGAAAAAAATGTTCAGAATTTGGTAAAAATTTTCAAAAAATTTCGAAGAGTTGCCGCCAAAAACAAATCATTTAGCAAGCAAACAATACTTAAAAAAACCGACGGTGTGCCAAAAGACTTTTTATGGTAAATAAATAACTGCAAACAACAACTTGTACAAACTTGAACGAAAACCACCAAAATTGGATTAGTATGTGTACAATTTTATAAAACAAAAATACCTCACTTCAAAAAGAGGCATCCAAACCAGGAATTATCAAAAAGACGTTACCAAATTTATTAATTTGGTGAAAAAAGTCAGCGCAAAGATGAAGAAATCAATGAAAAAAGCCAAAAAATGAAAAAATGTGGCAATTCTGCACTTTAAACGCATTATTAGGCTCTCAAAAACATTTCGATTTCAGATAATTAAATATTCATGCGGCATGGATCCAAATTTACTTTTACAAAAAGTTCTAATTAAAAAAAAAAATTGGGCCAAATGGACGAAAACACGGCTAAAAACTATCATCTATATGCGCCCATCTCTCAAAAACTCTTCAAAGTCAAAAAGTCATTCACTCAACGCAGCGCATAAACAAAAAACTTCTCTCGCTCAGAAAAAGTTAGTTCACACGGCAAATTTACTCACTTTAATTTTTAGGTCAAAACGCCGTCTGAACGAATAGAACTTTCCGGTAAAAAAAATACCTTAAGCAAACCAATACTCCACTTCGAGTCGCAAAAAAACCAAGATAAGGCCAATAACAGCCTCAGCTATCGCTTCGCGGCTATTAAAAAAGACAAAAAATCAAGAGTGAACACATCCGAGCTTCTTTGAACAAACCTCTCTGGCCCCAGTAGCATAATTCTGATAGTTGGAGGACCAGTACTTCTGGTCTGATGGTGATGATGGTGTAACAGTGACGTATAAGCAGCTGGAGAGTAAACAGCTGTCTTGAGCCACTGTAGCACTCTTTCCAGTACTAACCCAACCTCATTGTCATTTCGGATACCTCGCAACACACGCACAGCTGACGATGTCGAAAACCTAAACGCAACAGCTATGAAATGCAATTAAGTTGATGTCACACTTTTACCAATAAAATCGCACAGACAAAAATTATCTTTATAATTTTTATATGATACTACTTGATTTGAATCATATGGATTGGTGCTAAATGTTTAACCTTTGATTCCAGCGGTGAAAGCTACAAAATGCAATTAAAATACTTGCATGCCAAAGTATCAAACATAGCAGTCAGATTGCCAGAAAATAGCCGCAATAGCTTTGTAGACCTGCAGTCTCAAAAAAAACCAGTAAAAAAGACAGACCAAAAAAATTCTGTTTCGTCCCCCCATTGTTTTTTATGACCACCAGTTAAAAATTTTATGCTGTTATATAGCACGCTACTATGTAAGAAAATAGCACCTGCGCCTGGGGGTCATAAAAGATTTATGGTCACTAAACTGGGGGGCCGAAGCAGAATAGATCCTTATATTTTAATTAAAAATCTGTTTTTGCTTCCTCTAATAGCTCCTCTCAAATACCCTTCAATTAGAGTGACACACACCATTTTACCTTATCTTTTTGAATTTAAAAAAAGTCAATTTTAAAGTGAGGAAGTCATTGTTGAGAGTGAGGTAAGTCAAGTGTGACAATTGATCACGCGAATGAACACAAAAACTCGCACCACTAAGAGCAAAAAATGACGTCACGCACCATTTCAGTTGAAATTGCATGAACGAATGAACAAAAACCAGATTTGAAGTCGTTGTGGCGTCATATGGTCGTAACAAAAATCTTGACGAAATAAAACATAGCAGGACAAGTCCTGACGTACAATTCGAAGAAATTTCATTGACTAAACAAAAATTTGACCAAGAACGGACTAAGAGTGAGTTGGGATAACCATTTCCAAAAAAATTAAAAAATAAAATTGAAAACCAATGTCAAAATGCCGCATGTAACAAAAACCACTACCGAGAAAAAGAAAACAAGTTCAAACAAAAAAGTAGGCTTAGAATAAACTATGAATGCATTAGGAAAACCATTTAGAAAAAAAATCAATCCAAAAAATTGAAAAAAAAACAGAAAAAACCAAAGTGAAATTTCCGCACGCGAACAAGAAACCACTAGCGAGAAAGAGAATTTTTGTCCAAACAGCGTTTTCTCACTCTACTGTCAAAAAATTTCACGCTGCAAAACCACTCGCTTTTTCGCTCTATTTCCTGCTTCGGCGTTACCAAAATCATTACTCCAATTTGACTTCAAAAATGTGTGAAAATGTGTGAACAGATCTTAAAAAGACATCGATGTGCAGCTATTAATCAGTTAATGCAACACAAATTAATTCTGCACAAATATATGCCAAAACTGCTTAATACTGAAAACTAAATTTTATTGAGTTCGCTACATTGAAAGAGGCCACTTCATTCTATCACCAGATTAGACAAAAACCAAATTTTTATTTTGTATTTATTACTTCTGTCTCTATTATCTAATTTCAAGCATGCACAGTCTCCTAGCTAAAGTACCTCTGCTGAAGAAGGTTCAGCAACCGATCTCCCTCCTGGCCAATAACAATACACTTGGGAGGGGGTTGTGATTGGGCCAGCTGTTGTGGCAGTTGACCAGGTGAACTAGCAGCTGCTGATGATGAAGGTAGTGTTGTCACTGCACACTGTCCACCGGTAGAACCTGATAAAGGGATTCTACTGTTCGTGCGTAAACTAATTCTATTAAATTTTTTATTCCAAAACCCTTTTGGCAATACAATCTTCATCCATCCCTGGAACATATATTATCCAGTTTGATGGGTTGCAAAACAACAAAACGAGCTCTTCCCAGACAAAAGTGCAACAAAGTTGTCAGTTGTCTTTCTCGGTATATGTCATTAAGTTGGATTAGAACCTACAGCCCGCCCAATTATCCTTAACATATCATAATTGAGACTGTACTTTCGTCAGCGGGTTAATCTAGAAAGGCCACCAAAACTAGTAAAATAGCCGAAAACGACCATCACCGAATCCTACCGGGTGAAGCAGTGTTGGATGTTGGTTGATGCCCGTGATGTGGTGGAAACAAGCTATTGAGCTGATTTTTGAGGAGGTCTAAGTCATCCGCATTGTTAACTCCTTGTCCTGTTGACACCGGCATGAGTTCATGACCTGAAGGGTAAAATCAACGTACATTCAGATCAAAATCTGCTCATGCATTTGATCAGCAATACAAAACATACCCCGTAGATAGATTCGCAGAACCTAGATTGGGATTGAAAGAACAGAAAATTGAAAACAAAAATTACTTACAAAATATTACTAAGTGCGCGTTAGTTTGATTGAATTTCATAGATAGACATACTCTTGTTTCTAAATGAGAGGATACAAGGGCTAGTATCAATACCAAAAAGCGTCTGAGAAGATAACTAAGACTTATAAGAGCAAAGTTTAAGTAGCGCCAAACTAAAACTGGGCCTTATATGTTTCTCTTTTCATTTTCTCATTGTTTTTTATACATATTCTGTTTATTTCAGATTAGATTGCCTTCCTGGTCAACTGCTGTTTAAAAGCACTCTGAGCAGAATGCGCGAAGAATTGAACAAGACTAGAAAAGTCAAAAAAGATGTCGTGCGAAATGTCGTAAAGGGGAACACAATTATATTCGACGAGGTAACAAACAAAAAACAAAGCAGGACAAGTCCTGACGCAATTCAAATTTTCATTGACCAAACAAAAGACTACGCCTAGAATAGACAATAAATTGATAGGAACAAACATCTAGAAAAAAAAGTGACACAACTTGTGACACAAAAAAAGTAAAAAAATATCCAAAACTGAAGTCAAATTGCCCCATGAGAACAAAATTTCACACTCAAGCAAGCGAAATATTGCTCAAACACCGTTTGCGCACTCTACTTTTCAACTGGAGTGAAATAAAACTAGGCCGCAAACCCTATCGCTTTCTTTTTCGCACGACTTCCTGTTTCGAGGTGACCAAAATCGTGTGTGAATGGGTTTTTGATTCCGTCTCTATTTTTAATTTACTTTTCTATGAGTAGGTCCATTTTAGACTGCTTTGCTGAGCAACTTCTGCTTAACAACACGTGAGCAGAATCAGCGCAGAATGACTTATTAGAGAAGTTTAAAAGATTTCACGCTAAATGTCGAAAAAGCCGGAACAAACTTTAATCGACGAAGCAAAAAAAAGTTAGAAGCGCAATAACAGCCGGCTGAGAAGATAAGGCCGGCTATAAAAAAGCACAAAACATAGCCCGTAGATTGCCGGAAGATAGCCGCCGTTGACGCGTCTGATGCACATCGGGATTGAAACAGAAAAAAATAAACATAGCCGGCAGATTGCCGGAAAATAGCCGAGATAGACGCTTGTGGCCTTCCTTGAATAGAAACAACTTAAGACATAAGATAGACAGATCGACCACCAGTCCTTTAATAGACCAGTAGACCTTTTGGGTTAGATTCGGACTGTCAATTTTATGACACATACGGTCTATAAGGAAAAAGCCCTAAGAGTTTTTTCAAAATTGATATTCGAAATCAAAAATTCAAAACTAATACTCAAGAACTAGAGCATATAGGATGGACATTACTTAGATGCAAACATCAAGTTTGGCACTACTTAGATGCACACTATTGATCATTAATTCGTAAATGTTCATAAAACTTAAAGTTCCATAAGTGAGTTCAGAAGTCATTTTTTAAGTGAAGTAAGTCACGCAATTGACCTAAAAGCAGAAATGTCGTCACGGACACAAATTTTAAAAAGCAGTAGAGGTCACTAAAGTCGTTGAAAAAGTCAATTCTAAGAAGTCAGGTCGTAAGAATAATCGATGGAGACGACGAATTAAAAAAAACCACGATGTCCCCAATAATAGCCGCTATCGCTTCGCGGCTATTAAAAAGATAAATCGACCAATTTTTTCTGTTTTTTCCGGTGTCAAAAAGTGTTCCAATTTGGAGTGCAGTTTCAGTTGGATTCTCAAACTAAACTCAATTCAACTTCTAAACTGAAAGCTAAAAAGCTTAATACCGTATCACTACTCCAATTTGACTTTAAAGATCATGAAAATGTGTGAAGAGATCTATAAAGACAGCGCCCCGATACAATTCAAATTCTTTGAATTGTAAAAGATGAGATCGACTAAATAATAGCCGTTGATAGGCTGACGGCGGCTATTAATCTGGACATTTGGAAGACCTGAAAATTTTCCTTCAAAAAATCTCGGCATCAAAAATCCCTAATTCCTTCATATTATATAATCTTACAGAGCAGCTAACACTGTTTCCTAATTCTCAGTGTTTACAAATAGATCGAGAGACAAAATACAATCAAGGCTAGTGAATAACAAAAACAGAAGGCAAGATTCGAAAAATTCACTTAAAATGCATTTAAAAATGATCCCCTAGTTTTAGCAAGAAATTGGAAAGAACCCCATCAGGCGGGCGCTGAATCCTGTTATTATTTAGACTAGAACCTGTTTGTTAAGACAAAAGCGCAACACTTCAAAATCAAACGTCAAATTATTTTTGAGAAAAAAACGGTATGAAAGACGAAAACTAATTGATGAAAAATGCAAAGCCCGAACAAACATTATTTTAAAGCGCAATAAAACCATTCTACGAATGGCGGGCATTTTAATGATGGCACCTACAACTCTATACGATAAAATATCAACCATTTAAAAATCACTGAACAAAAAACCCAATTGAGCACTAATTGGTATCGAAACAGTTATGCGGAAGTGATCTCCCTATTTTTTAACAACTGATTTTAAAATCATTGATAGCAAAACTAGTTACGGATTGCTTAGACAAGCTCGCTAAGTTCAGGCGGAAACCAAGTAAAACGTTCACTGCATACATCCAGTTCGGCTTTTAGCTCTTGATAAGGTTTTGATTAGTTTTGAAAATAAGTTCAACTGCATGAAATTGTCGAAGAGAGAACAAACTAGATCACGCAAAACTCTAAGGATGCAAATATCACTAAAAAAGTCAAAAGCTCTCAATCAAAAATTTGTCAGAAAAACGTTTCAATTTTGGTTCGATCCAAGTTTAAAAATCCAACCAATCGTTTTGCACTTATCTTCTGACTTACTGAAATTCTGCCATCACTTCAGCTGCATAAATTGTTAACGAAGGAGCATTTTTTTCACGAAGAAATTCTTACCGGTTACAAATTTTTCTTACTTGTTCGAGCACAATTAGTAAAACGCCAAAAATAACGTCGTTCGAATTGTTCCCAAACAACTGGCGAGTAGCTGGCTTCGTCAGTCACTAGCTTCGCCACAGGGAGGTAAGGTTAAGCTAAATTGAGGGCGGTGGACGTGAGCGGGAGGAAGAGGAGTGTGCATGTTAGAGGGTGGTATGAGGTGGAGGGTGGAGGCAAGAGGGGGTAGGGCCGGGGTGGAAATCTGAAATCTACAAACCTTCACCATAAAATTTTGCCTCCTCGACAGTTTCGATGATTCGCATACAAATATAGACAAATAAGGCGTAAGGCTCTAATAGAACTGCTCGCCGACATAATACCCTTGAAGGGCGACTACGGGGTGGAGTGAGGAGTGGCCACTTGGGTGTGGAGTTGACGGGTTGAGGGAGTAGGGGACCAAACTCTAAGAAACTCCCTTCACACAATGAATGTATCTTTCAACACTTGCGGTGAATCGAATTCTTAGAGACTATTCGGGCTCTAGAGACTAATCGCGCTCTAAGAAAACTGTTTAGCGACTTAATTCCCTCGGGGTGGGGTTCTTCTGATAATCCCCTGTTGGAGTACAAGCACTCAAATGGTCAGACCAACTAAGACTAAGAGACAAAAAGGCAGTAGAACAAGAAACAGCAGAAAAAAAACAGCAGCGCTAATACGATGGCAAAAATTATAGTTGAGAAAA
The DNA here is from genome assembly GCF_964194025.1 of Convolutriloba macropyga. Lineage (NCBI taxonomy): Eukaryota > Metazoa > Xenacoelomorpha > Acoela > Convolutidae > Convolutriloba > Convolutriloba macropyga. The sequence continues at coordinate 37,297,981 of NC_134476.1, forward strand.
ACTAAACATAGCTGGCAGATCGCCAGAAAATAGCCACAATAGCTTCGTAGATCTGCAGTCTCAAAAGACAGACCAAAAAATTCGTCTTTTCATTGAAGGCTGGTATATTATATTTTGATTAAAAATCTGTATAAGTTTTTGCTGCCTCTATTAGCTGCTCTCTAATAACCTTCATTAGCTGCCGTTTACCCGCTCGACAAACATTGTGATTGAAACCAAAAATAAGAGATAGAAATTGACATAATTTTTCTAAGTGTCAAAGTGTTCTAATTTGGTGTAAAGCTTCAATTAGATGCAAAAATTATACTTAATTCAGCTTCTGAACTGAAGGCTATCAGGCATAATAGTTGTGCAAGCTAGCAATCGCTTAACTGAACCTTGGCAACTTAATCCACTATGACTTACTGGCAGGGCGTTATATGTTTATCCTGTTTCTTTGATATGACATAGCTCTTTTTGACTTTGATCTTTAAAATTGACCGTATTTACTCCATTGCGTATTTCAAAGCGTGAAAGAATTTAAAATCCATTTAGTTGAAATAGTGAGTAAGGTAAGTCAGAAGTCAAGCGTGAAAATCGCGACTTACGTAAAAAGAAAAACGTGATCAAAAGGTAAAGCGAATTAAAAACATAGCTGGCAGATTGCCAGAAAATAGCCGCAATAGATTCGTAGATCGGCAGTCTAAAAAAACAGTAAAAAGACAGACCAAAAAAATTGTCTTTTGATTGAAAGCTTATCTGTTATATTTTGATTAAAAATCTGTAAAGTTATTGCTGCCTCTATTAGCTGATCTCAAATAACCTTCATTTAGAGTGACACACACCCATTTGACCTCATCTCTTTGAATTAAAGTAAATAAAAGTCAATTTCAACGTGAGAAAGTCATTTTTGTGAGTGAGGTAAGTCAAGTGAGACCAAAAATTAAATGACGCAAATAAACAAAAAAACTCGCTACACTAAGAACGAAAAATGACTTCACGCACGCACTTCAGTTGAAATTGCATGAACGAATGAACATATAGCAGATTTGAAGTGATTGTGACGTCATATGGTCGTAACAAAAAAATCTCGATAAAAACAAAAAAATCTAAGAGAGGGCCAATAAGAGTCCCAGCTATCGCTGTGCGGCTATTAATAAACATTCCCAGCATATTGCCAAAAATAACCACCGTTTATCACCAAAACAACGATTGGGATTGAAAAAACAGAAAACATATCCCAATTACGTCAGGCGAATTGCTCTCAAACGACCAGCGAGCTGTTGGTTTTGTCAGTAGCTAGCTACGGTTTAGTGAGGCTAGCTTAAGCTTGATTCGACTCTGCAAATTTTAGTTTTATAGCCATGTTAATTAAATAAAAAACTGATATTTTAAAAAATTTGCAAACAAATTAAAAGAAAAATTGCACAAACTAAAAGAAAAATTGCACGAATTAAAAGAAAAATTACCAGATTCCGCAGTGAAAAAAAATTCAAAACAATTATTAGTCTCTGGTGTTCTGTCAAGTAACCCATCTGCAAGAATTAAGAGGCTTCGTTGGTCAGTAATGATCGTGAAACTCAGAAAAGGACGAAAATAATCAATAAATTTGAAAACAATCACAAATTGTAACAAAATCTTGCTAACATTCAAGATATTAAAATCTTCAAAACTAATTCATTCTTTCGGCACACTAACCAGTACCCTATTTCAAGCTTTTTTTAAGAGTTTCAAAGATCCATAAACATGGAATTTAAATTTAAATTTTATCAAAAAACTGCTAAAGCTGGAGTCATCGAAATCCTGATAACCATTCCAATAACTCTAGAACATATGCAACAGCGTATTATCAAACCTTACATGAGTTCCCTAGGAACCTGGTGCCAAAAAAGATCTAAACGGTTCAAAAAACTTGAAAATATTTTTTTTAAAAAAATGCTAAAATTCGTGATAATAAAATTATCAAAAACATTCAATTACATCTAAAAACTATTATCACTGTCCTATCATCAAACCATAGAGGAGGTTATGTGGCTCTTGAGGCTTGGGAAACCTAAAAAATGAAAAATTGAAAAAAATTGGAAAATAGCAAGTTTCATCAAAAAATTGCAAATATGTCAAAAAAAATTAAAACTATTCCATGGCAAAACAAAAATTTAGTAAACTATTATCAAAACTTGGAGGATGTTTCCCGGCTCCTAGTGTTCAATAAGAGAATTAATGATAGTGAGTGTTAAAAAATTTACAAAAATGAAAGAAAAAATGCTAAAATTCATTATGTCGAAAAGTTGAAAAAATTCCACTGCCAAAAGAAGCTATGCAGTTACCTATTATCAAACCCTAGATGACGTTAGCTAAGACTGATAAAAATAAAAACATAAGAAATTGAAATTTGAAAAGAATTGTGAAAATTAGTATAAATTTGCGTGCTTTTAGCGAGCGGTTGTTCTTCAGACAGGGGAGCTGATTGGTGGCGGGGCGCGGTGGGGGGGGGGGGCAAAAGTGGGGGGTCAACAGTTGTGGTGTCTTCAACCTCAAAAAACTGCCGTTCACACCATAAGTATAAGTCTCCAAAACAGTCTGAGCTGAATCAGAGCTGAAAATCTCTAAGAGCACTTAATGCCCATTGAGCGCTACCTGTTTATCCCGTTTGCCGGAAAATAGCCACCGTTGACGCACTTAATGCACATCGGGATTGACACAAAGAAACAAATCGAACAGAAAGAAAAAGAAGAGAAATTGAGCTCACTTTTTTTTCAGTTTTTCTGTTTCAAAATGAGTTGCAATTTGGCGTGCAGCTTCAGTTAGATAAACTGAAAACTAATAAGCAAAATACCAATGTCAATTAGCAAACACTCTAATGAATTTTGATAACCTAATGCACAATGACTTAATGACCGGTCTTCATCGGTTTATTATGTCTCTTTTGATTTCGCTCTTTTGACACTGACCGCATTCACCTAATTTCGTAATTCAATGCGTGAAAGAATCTAATTTCCAATTATTTGAAACAGTGAGTAAAATAAGTCACGAGTAACACGTGAAAAATGTGACTTATGTAAAATGAAAGACGTGACAAACAGTTAAAGTCAATTAAAAAAGACCATAAATAACAGCGGTTGAGAGGCTGACGGCAGCCATTAAAAATTTAATTTTAGTACAAAAACAGTTTCGAAGAGCGCACTTACTTGATTGGATCTGGTAGTTATGCATATTCCCGATTCTTAATGAGGGAAAGCAGGGTCTAGTATCAATTCCAGAACGATTTAGAGATGTTAACGAAGCCTCATAAGAACAAAGCTCAAGTAGAGGACATCAAAAATTGGTTTTTATGAGTTCACCCCGATTTCATTTTGATTTCAATTTTCGATACTGACTCTGTTCACTTCTGTTTGCTCTATTCGACTTTGATAACCTAATGCACTATGACTTAATGACCCGGCTTCATCGGTTTATCCCGTCTATTTTTCTTTTGCTCTTTTGACACTGACCGCATTAACCATATTTCGTAATTCAATGCGTAAAGGAATCTAATTTCCATTTAGTTGAAAAAGTGAGTACGAGTAAAACGTGATAAATGTGACTTATGTAAAACAAAAACCATGATCAAAAGGCAAAGCGAAATAAACAAAACCTTAGCAGGAAATGTCCTGAAGGAATTGAAAGAATTTTCATGCACTAAACCAGTAAACATGGAATTTAAATTTAAATTTTATCAAAAAACTGCTAAAGCTGGAGTCATCGAAATCCTGATAACCATTCCAATAACTCTAGAACATATGCAACAGCGTATTATCAAACCTTACAAGAGTTCCCTAGGAACCTGGTGCCAAAAAAGATCAAAACGGTTCAAAAAACTTGAAAATATTTTCAAAATGCTAAAATTCGTGATAATAAAATTATCAGAAACATTCAATTACATCTAAAAACTATTATCACTGTCCTATCATCAAACCATAGAGGAGGTTATGTGGCTCCAGAGGCTTGGGAAACCTAAAAAATGAAAAATTGAAAAAAAAGTTGAAAAAAATAGCAAGTTTCATCAAAAAATTGCAAAAATATGTCAAAAAAATTGAAAACTATTCCATGGCAAAACAAAAATTCAGTAACCTATTATCAAAACTTGGAGGAGGTTTCCCGGCTCCTAGTGTTCAATAAGCAAAATTAATGATAGTGAATGTTAAAAAATTTGAAAAAATGCAAGAAAAAATGCTAAAATTCATTATGTCGAAAAGTTGAAAAAATTCCACTGCCAAAAGAAGCTATGCAGTTACCTATTATCAAACCCTAGATGACGTTAGCTAAGACTGATAAAAAAAAACATAAGAAATTGAAATTTGAAGAATTGTGAAAATTAGTATAAATTTGCGTGCTTTTAGCGAGCGGTTGTTCTTCAGACAGGGGAGCTGATTGGTGGCGGGGCGCGGTGGGGGGGGGGGGGGGGGCAAAAGTGGGGGGTCAACAGTTGTGGTGTCTTCAACCTCAAAAAACTGCCGTTCACACCATAAGTATAAGTCTCCAAAACAGTCTGAGCTGAATCAGAGCTGAAAATCTCTAAGAGCACTTAATGCCCATTGAGCGCTACCTGTTTATCCCGTTTGCCGGAAAATAGCCACCCTTGACGCACTTAATGCACATCGGGATTGACACAAAGAAACAAATCGAACAGAAAGAAAAAGAAGAGAGAAATTGAGCTCACTTTTTTTCAGTTTTTCTGTTTCAAAAAGAGTTGCAATTTGGCGTGCAGCTTCAGTTAGATAAACTAAAAACTAATAAGCAAAATACCAATGTCAATTAGCAAACACTCAAATGAATTTTGATAACCTAATGCACAATGACATAATGACCGGTCTTCATCGGTTTATTATGTCTCTTTTGATTTTGCTCTTTTGACACTGACCGCATTCACCTAATTTCGTAATTCAATGCGTGAAAGAATCTAATTTCCAATTATTTGAAACAGTGAGTAAAATAAGTCACGAGTAACACGTGAAAAATGTGACTTATGTAAAATGAAAGACGTGACAAACAGTTAAAGTCAATTAAAAAAGACCATAAATAACAGCGGTTGAGAGGCTGACGGCAGCCATTAAAAATTTAATTTTAGTACAAAAACAGTTTCGAAGAGCGCACTTACTTGATTGGATCTGGTAGTTATGCATATTCCTGATTCTTAATGAGGGAAAGCAGGGTCTAGTATCAATTCCAGAACGATTTAGAGATGTTAACGAAGCCTCATAAGAACAAAGCTCAAGTAGAGGACATCAAAAATTGGTTTTTATGAGTTCACCCCGATTTCATTTTGATTTCAATTTTCGATACTGACTCTGTTCACTTCTGTTTGCTCTATTCGACTTTGATAACCTAATGCACTATGACTTAATGACCCGGCTTCATCGGTTTATCCCGTCTATTTTTCTTTTGCTCTTTTGACACTGACCGCATTAACCATATTTCGTAATTCAATGCGTAAAGGAATCTAATTTCCATTTAGTTGAAAAAGTGAGTACGAGTAAAACGTGATAAATGTGACTTATGTAAAACAAAAACCATGATCAAAAGGCAAAGCGAAATAAACAAAACCTTAGCAGGAAATGTCCTGACGCAATTGAAATAATTTTCATGCACTAAACCACGAAAACCACTTACAAAGAAATCAGAAAACAAATAGAAAAAAAATACCAAAAAAAAAATCCAATTGCCGAATGTAAACAAAAAACTACAATCGAAAAAGTAAAGTTTTGTTCAAAGATCGCTTTCTCACTTTACTATAGAATTAGAGTGAAAAGAATTTACGACACAAAAATCACTAGCTTTTTCGCTCCACTTCCTGTTTCAACGTGACCAAAATAATTTCTCCAATTTGACTTCAAAATCATAAAAATGTGTGAACAGATCTTTAAAAAGACAGGGCAATTCAATTCCTTTAAATTGTGAAAAAGACAGCACCAATACAATCTCATTCTTGGATTGTAAAACAGGAGAGCGCCTATATTATAGTCGTTGAGAGGCTGACGGCGGCTATTAAGATTGAAGTCAAAATTCACGTCATGAACAAACTCGCTTCAGCTAAAAAAACCTGTTGAACACCAATATTCCTCTTCGAGTCGTGTAGAGACCACAGGACTAATATAATTGCTACAAACTTCGTTTGAGAGCAATTAAAAATTACTCTCTTTCTCTCTACTTTTTTTCAGCAGATTGAGAGCAATTTGAAGACTCGGATTAATTGCGAAGAGTTTACTTCATGGTACTGTTTCCCTCAAGTGATACAGGTTAAATACAAAATCTAAGCGATTTCTCACACTAGTGAGAGTGGTACAGTGGGCAGTACCGTTCAAATGTTATCCTCAAGATATTGCATAAAGTATCTCTCATTACCTGCAACAGGGGGTTCTGGACTTCCTCCTCCACCAGTTCCAGTATTAGACTGGGACATACTATGACTATACTGCGGATTCTGATAATGGTGCTGGTTTTGTCCATAACTGGCACTAGGGGCAGTGTTCGCTCTGCTGGTTCTCATAAGAACAACATTGGATGTTGGAGTCAGGTTGTCGTCATCTGAGCTGACTCGGGTCTGCTGATTGTATCCGTTTTGATGTTTGCCATCAGTGCCCACAGGCGGACCTTGATGCACCTCTTTAACACGAGAAAACCATTTTGGATACCTTTTTTTTTGAAACAGATGAACAGGTCTTTTTCTTCATAAACAGATCTTTTTTTCATGAACGATTTTTTTCCAACCCGCAAAGAAACAGATCTATTCTAGTTTTGAGGGGTGAGTGTATATTTTGTAACTGGAGGTCATGAAAAACAATTGGGAAGCAATCAGAAACGAAAAAAGCAATGAGAGTTTTCGATGGTTTGTGTAGCAGTGATTTGATTAGTACAATAATGGATGATACGTCAATGTGGTCAACAAGTTGCTAACATAGCTGGCACATTGCCAGAAAATAGCCGCAATAGCTTCGTAGATCTGCAGTCTCAAAAACAGTAAAAAAGACAGACCAAAAATATTCGTCTTTTCATTGAAGAATGATAAGTTATATTTTGATTAAAAAACTGTATAAGTTTTTGCTGCCTCTATTAACTGCTATCAAATAACCTTTATTTAGAGTGACACACACACTCACACATTTGACCGTATCTCTTTGAATTAAAGTAAATAAAAATCAATTTTCAAAGTAAAGAAGTCATTATTGAGAGTGAGGTAGCTCAAGTGTGACAAAAAATTAATCACGCGAGTGAACACAAAAACTCGCTCCACTATGAGCGAAAACCAACGCCACGCAGGCACTGCAGTTGAAATTGCATGAACGAATGAACAAAAAGCAGATCTGAAGTGGTTGTGACGTCATATGGTCGTAACAAAAATCTTGACCACGCAATAAAAAAACATAGAAGGACAAGTCCTGACGTACAATTCAAAGAAATTTCATTGACTTAACACAAACTGGACCAAAAACGGACTCTGAGTGAATTCGGAAAACCATTTCTAAAACAAATGAGATCCAAAAAAGAAAAAAAAACAGAAAATCAATGTCAGAATGCCGCATGTAACAAAAAACCACTACAGAGAAAGAATAAATTGGTTCAAACAAAAAATTAGGCCTAGAATGAACTATAAATGGATTGGGAAAACCTTCTAGAAAAAAAATCCGATCCAAAAAATCGAGAACATAGTGAAATTGCTGTATGTGAACAAAAGACCACTAGCGAGAAAGCGAATTTTTGTTCAAACACCGTTTTCTCACTCTTTTAAAATTAGAGCGAAAGAGTTTCACGCCGCAAAACCACTCGCTTTTTCCCTCCACTTCCAGTTTCAGCGTGACCAAAATCACTACACCAATTTGACTTCAAAAATAAAAATGTGTAAACAGATCTTAAAAAGAAACATAGCCGGAAGAATTCCGGAAACGACTCGAAGGAGAAAATTGCCCATACTTATGACTAAAACACTAGAACAACAATTGTGAACCCTGACCCTCAACAAATGCCATAAAAACTTAAGGAAGAATAGAAACGGCATTCAACAACAAATTGAACAAAAAACTAGAAAAACTTGTTTTTTTGAACTCGAGTTTTTTAATAGTACAAGGAAACATAAAGCCGAATAAAATTCCTTTGCAATTACAGCAATGAAGAGCTCGCAAAACAATGGGCAAGTCATATTAGGCTAAGAGTAAAAAAGAGAAAAACCTAAAAAAACAGAAGAAAAATGGTTTAAAATGTCTCAATTTCTGTCAATTTTCCTTAGAAAAAATTGATTTATACCAAGAAAGCTTTAGTCAATTGGTATATGAATACTCCTTAAGTAACAAGCTTCTAATCAAATCCCACTTAAAGCACTAAAACAAAAAACAGCCCAATATCATTAAATTTCGTCTAGAAAAACCTCAAAATTAGCATCAAACTCAAATTAACTGTTGAAACCTTCAATTCCTATCAAAACAAGCCTTAAACTAATACCACATCATAATCAGGCCCCATAACCATCAAAAGTTGCAAAAAACTGCTTTTAAAAGTTATCCGGAAGCAACTCGAAGCGTCAAAAGTCCACAAAAAACTGAAGCGATCACCTTTTGTATTAAACCATTAACTCCCAAGGTCTGGTCTAAAAATTGGTGAAAATTAAACCAATTTCAAAGAAACAAAAATCTCATTGAAAACGTTTGGTAACGTTAAGAAATTCCGAAATAATTAGGATGGTCAAAACACTGTTAGGCTGAGGAAACTGACAGGGATATCAATTGTCCTCAAATAATTCACGATGCTCATCACAAATACGAAAACAAACTGCAGATAAAAATCTTAGAAACTACGTAAAATTTTTCAGATAAGAGTTCTCAAATTTACGAATCAGAGAACCACTACAATTAGATTTCTAATCACAGCAATAAAGACAAATAACACCCACCCCTTCCTTGTTGTATATATGCCAGACAACATGATTTCTTACTAAATCCAAAATTATATTAATCATAGAATAAGAGAAGCAGCAGAAAAATATTCAAAGGCAAAAAAATTGCTTAAAAACAATACCAAGCCCGAAAGAATCATGCAAATAATAATAAGAAATATTGGAAAACGCTTTCTAGCAAACTCCTAGTATTGCCTTATTTTGAATTCAATCAATTAAAAACCAATGAAAGGGCGAAGATCAAGAAAAAGCTGAAATCGTTTATTTTTAACAACTGAAAAAATCAATATAACGAATATAAAAGTAGGTACCAGAACAAAACTAGAATGATACAAACTAGAATGTGAAGAATGTGGACACAAAGTAAGGAACACCGTAACAAAAAGACCGGGTCTTTCCCATTATAGCCCCCCAGCTTAGTGGTCAGATAATCTATAGCCCCCCAAACATGGTAATTATACCATAATGGGAGGGCTATAATTTCATGGGGGGCTATAATGGGAAAGACCCGCAACTCAAGACTCTATTACTCAGGAATTAGGGCATATAAGTTTGGCACTATTTAGATGCACACTATTGACTTTTAATTAGTAAATGTTCAGAAGTAAAATTTAAAGTTCCGTAATTGAGTTCAGAAGTAATTCTTTGAATGAGGTAGGTCACGCAATTGAAATAAAAGCAGAATTGACGTCACGAAGACAAATTTTAACTGCAAAGAAGTAGAAGTCACTGAAGTCATTGAAAAAGTCAATTCAAAGAAGTCAGGGTAAGACGAAACAAAAATCTGTTAGACGAAGTAAAAAAACATAAAAATACCGGGTCTTTCCCATTATAGCCCCCCAGCTTAGTGGTCAGATAATCTATAGCCCCCCAAACATGGTAATTATACCATAATGGGGGGCTATAATTTCATGGGGGGGGGCTATAATGGGAAAGACCCGTAAGACCAACTTTCAAAAATCAAGAATTAAAATCAAATTTAAAAAAATCAAGAAAGACGAATACATTTCATTACATTCCATACATAGCATTCGAGACATAGAAAAGACAACGGGTCATCCAAGACAAAGATCGATCCTCCTGAAAGAACAAATAAAAAAAAAAACAATTCAAACATACGACAGAAAAAACATTTTGCACAAAAAATGGTCAAAAAATTTTTAAGACTGTATTTATGTTTCAAAAACTTAACGCCACAAAATGATTGTATTTTTATTGAAACGGAATTAAAGTCCCACATGTTGCATTAAAAACAAAAAAAACTGAGAAAAATTGGAAAAAAAATATCGAAATCGGATTAGCATATGTATAAATTTCATAAAACAAAATTACATCGAGGTAAAAAAAGAGGTATTGAGGAAAATAATTATCAAAGACAAGTTGCCACATTAACTGATTTTTGGCAAAAAGACAGCTGAAAGATCCAAAAATGAAGAAGTTAATAGAAAAAAAGCCAAAAATTAACTAAAAATTAAGAAATATGTGCCAATTTTGAACTTAAAACGCATTTTCAGGCTATGTAAAATACTGTGTCATCAACTTCCGAGGTTTAAATTTCAATATAGCTTTGATTTAAAAAAATTTCTACAAAAAATCATATCACAAGAAAAAAACTGGGCCACTTAGACGAAAAACGGTCAAAATCGGTTATCTATATGTGACATTCAATCAAAAACTACTTTTCAAAGTCAAAAAGTCATTCACTAAACGCAGCGCATAAACAAAAGTTAGTTCACACGGCAAATTTACTCACTTTCGCTTTTAGGTCAAAATAGCGTCTGAACGAATAGTACTTCCGGTAAAAAAAACCTCAAGACAAACAATACTCCTCTTCGAGTCGTAAAAGAAGACAGCGCCCCAATACAATTCAAATTTTTTGAATTGTTAAAGCCAAAAGAAGGCCAATAATAGCCCCAGCTATCGCTGTGCGGCTATTGACAAGAAAAGGAGGGAGGGTGAGAGGAAACATTTTCTCAATTGACCTGCACGTTGGGGTCCTGTTCTCCGGATATGTATCAGTGATATCACTAATTAGAGTTCTTTCACTACTACGCATTACAACTGTACATGAACAATTGACAATAGAACATTGCTTTTAGTATAAATTAGTACGGCTAGCAACCGTACGCAGCGGTGCCATGGTGTAGTGGTTATCACGTCTGCTTTACACGCAGAAGGTCCCCAGTTCGAGCCTGGGTGGCATCAAGTACTTTTTGGCAACAATATGGCGAGTGAAAAGAGGAATATATTATAAGTAGAAACACATTTTGCCAATGAAACAAGTGAATAATTTTTGATCTACTACCCCAATTTTACTGTTTTCGATCAATTGTCCACTGACCACATTATCAAAGCACCACAGTCTATAATTTTAATCGATTGTAGGAAGACTTCACCCCCCCCCCCCCCCCCCCCCCTCAATTACCCATAACCGGAAATATACCATAATAAGGCTACGATTTCACGCTGGGGTATAATATGGAATGGAATTGCAATAATTGGCAATTAGTTTTTTACAGTAATCGATTGGAACGATACAATTGATTGCCATAATTGGAGAAAATCAGGTATTTCTATCGCAAATTGTAGTTAAATCGACAGACTAAAGGGTGAAAGCGTTTCTGTCTGTGATGAATGCAGCAGACCATAAAATTAATTTGATCAATAATTGCCATGACAATAATTGATTGTTACGATTTGCCAATTTAATCAATTGATTGTTCTCCGTTTTCTCCGGGCAATTAATCGCAATTAATTTTTCAAATCCCTACCCCGAAACATGTAATTGTAATTGCAATGTAATTATTTGACTCAAACTCAGAGGAAACCGACGTTTAAATTACCTTTTGATTGTTCATATCCATAACAACTACCCCCATCAGTTGCAGACGGACCTAAATGTCCAGCAGTGACGTCACAAGTGGCTACCTCTCCATCGTCGCCAACAGATTGTAACACATCTTTATCAGCTGGCACAGTCGATTGGTGTGGAATAGAGGGCTGGGTTGAGGCAAAGGAGGTGGCGGTTAGTTGTGATTGCTGTTGTTGATTATTCTGTGGCAGGTGGGCGGATGGAGGTGGTTGTGGATTGAAGAAATTTAGGCTGTAGCTGTAGCTGCTTTCTGCTTCTTCTGAATATTGTTGGTCCAACCTTTAACAAGAGCAGAAAGCTGAAGTGAATTTGCGACAGGAAAGTGTATGAATCTATTACAACTCATCAAGTTATCTCAACCAAGCCTGAATGTATAAACATAGCCGGTATATTGCCGGAAAATAGTCGTGATAGACGCTTGTGGCCTACCGTGAATTGAAACAACTAAAGAAATAAGATTGACAGATCGACCACCAGCTTTTTAATAGACCACTAGACTTTTTGGGTTAGATTCGGACTGTCATTTTTATGAGACACATTTGCTCTACAAGGAAGCCCTAATGGAGCTTTTTCAAAATTAATATTCGATATTACAACTCAAGATTCTATTACTCAGGAGTTAGGGCATATAAGTTTGGCACTATTTAGATGCACACTATTGACCTTTAATTAGTAAATGTTCAGAAGTAAAATTTAAAGTTCCCTAATTGAGTTCAGAAGTAATTTTTTGAATGAGGTAGGTCACGCAATTGACCTAAAAGCAGAATTGACGTCACGAAGCTAAATTTTAACTGCAAAGAAGTAGAAGTCACTGAAGTCATTGAAAAAGTCAATTCAAAGTCAGGGTAAGACGAAACAAAAATCTGTTAGACGAAGTAAAAAAACATAGCAGGACAAGTCCTTACGTACAAGTCAAAGAATTTTCATTGGCTAAACAAAAAACTAGACCTAAAACGGACTATGAGTCAATTGGGAGCACCATTTAGAAAAAATCAGAAAAAAACGGTAAAAATCAAAATGAAATTCCCATATGCGAACAAAAAACCGCAAACGATAAATGGAAATTTGGTTCAAACAAAAAAACTAGGCCTAGAACAAACTATGAATGGATTGCGAAAACCATTTAGAAAAAAATCCGATCCAAAAAACCGAAAAAAAACAGTAAAAATCAAAGTGAAATTGCCGCATGTGAAAAAAAAACCGCTAGCAAGAAAGCGAATTTTTGTTCAACCACCGTTTTCTCACTCTACTTCAAAATAAGAGCAAAAAAATTCACGCCGCAAAACCACTCGCTTTTTCACTCCACTTCCTGTTCCGGCTTGACCAAAAATACTACAATTTGACTTCAAAAATCATGAAAATTTGTGAACAGATCTTAAAAAAAGACTTAAAAATTAAGCGCAATAATAGCCGCCTGGATTTGCTGACGTGCTTAATTAAATAATCGATTTTGATATACTGTCAAAGCCCCGGATTTGTCTTATATTTAGAACGATGCGGATGTTCTTGTGATTCAGTGTTTAGTTCTGTACAGCAGAAATTCTTTAAAAGTTGATTGACGAGAAGCCTGAGCACCTGACCCACACGAGCCTGGATAGCTATCATGCTAGATTCTTGGCAGCAAATTGGCAATGAAGAAAGATCGGGGAAAAAGACTGCTGCACAAAATCTGACAGGTAAATGAACATCTTGAGAAGTTGCAACAATTTCTATGTGATTCAGAGAACTATATCCCGTACAGGACCAAAACTCCTACTTAAACATAGCCGGAAAAGTACGCAGTTGAGCCGCTCAACGCTTATCGGGATTGAAACGGAAAGATAACAACCTATTAACGTCGCGTGAATTGCTCTCAAACAATCGGCGAGAGGTTGGATTTGGTAGTAGCCAGCTAGGGCTGCCATGCTAGGGGATTAGAACAGCCCTTCACCAAAATTGTCTCCACAAAAAAGTTGCGGTGAAAGGCATAATTAGAGACTAGCTAAGGCTGCTCAGCCACTTGATACCCTCCAGTTTATCCCGTTTTTGAGCTCGAAGTCAGAAAAATCGATCAAGCGAAAAATTGCACAAAAAGTATCAAGGACTAATACAATTGCGGACTAATATAATTGCTACAAACTTCATTTGAGGGCAATTAAAAAGACGAGTCAAAATTTGACCAGAACTTGTATGTAAGCGCCAACAAGCGCTCTAAATTGCTGGCCAAATCCAGTAAGTTCTTAAATTATACCTAATTCAGCTTCTAAACTTAGGGCTATTAAGGTACCAATACCAACTATTAATCGCTCTAATGAAATTTGATAACTCAAAGCACTGACTTAATGACCGCGCTTCATCGGTTCATCCCGTTTCGTTTGATTTTGCTCTTTTGTCATTTACCGCATTCATGACATTGCGTAATTTAAACATAAACCAACTAATGGCGGAAGAATTGCTACAGCCTAGATAAATTTTTCTTTATGGGTGCAAAAATAGTTGACCACTCCGAGATTCCAACCAAGGACCTCACGATCCCTCACCAGAAGCACTGCCCACTCGTCTATCAGGTCCTCTTGTTTGCTGAGGTGATATCGATTTTATTTTAGCAACAAGGTTTACTTCGGAGTGAGACTAGAGATCACTCAAAATGACGAATGAAAGCGTGAAAAAGTCATAAGAATGTTCTAGAAGAAAAGCGCAAAAACGGCCAAGAGAAAAATGTGCATTAAAAAGTCAAACACGTTTACAATAATTACTAGAAACTTCGTCCGAGAGCAAGTAATGGGTTGAAGAAAAAAAACATAACCGACTAACGTCGGGCGAATTGCTCTCAAACGACCGGCGGACGGTTGTCAGCACCTAGCCACTGTTTAGTGAGGTTAGCTTTCGCTTGAATGAAGAGGCGTGAGGCTAGGGTAATAGACGATATTATCACGCCACATAACAGCCGCTGAAGTCAACAAAAGAGTTAAGGGGAGAGAGAGAGAGAGAGTGCGAGGTAAAACGTGAGCGAGAAAGAGAAGGAAATAAACGCCAACCAACACACACACAGAGAGAAAAAGAGAGAGCTAGAAATTTTTTCCATGAGATTCTAGCCTTGTTAGTAACTAAATCATATAAAAAACTGAAAGTGCAAAATTCAGAAGAAAACTTTCCACATTTCACAGAGACGAAAATGTTCAAAGAACATTTTTTGCCTCTGGATTTTTGTCATGTAACCCATCTGCAAGACTTAAAAAGCTTTGTTGGCCAGTATTAATCGTTAAACTCAAAAAAGGACTCAAAAACTGCAAATAAAATGACAAAAATTTCAAAAAAAAATTTGAAAAAATCATAAGTTTTATTAAAAAATCGATAAATTTTGTGATATTAAAAAGTTCAAAACTATTCTATCGCAAAACAAATTGTTTAGTAACCTATTATCAAAGCCTATACAAGGTTTCTTGGGGCTGGAAGAACTTAGATAATGACAAATTTTGAAAAATTAAAAAAAAAAAATTCAAGTTTTATCCAACAATTGCTAAAAATCGTGATGTTCAAATGTTGAAAAACATTCTATTACCACTAGAAACTATTCAGCAACGTATTATCAAACCCTTCAGGAGGTTGTCTGAACCCTGAGGCTGAAAAATCTTGAATAATGAAAAAATATGTCAAAAAATTTTAAAAATATAGCAATTTTTGTCAAAAAAATGCTAAAATTCGTGATGTTTAAATCTTGAAAATGATTCCATTACTTCTAGAAACTACATAGTAACCTATTATTAAACCCTCGAGGAAGTTCTTTGGCTCTTCAGGCTGGATAAACCTAAAAAACGACAAAAACTTTCAAAAACTTTGAAAAAATTTGCAAAATTTATCAAAAAAATGCAAAAAATTCGCAGTGTTGAAATGTTGAAACCATTCTATTACCACTAGAAACTATTCAATAACTTATTATCAAATCCTAGAGTGGATTCCTTGACACCTAGGGCTGCTAGGGCTGAAAAAACTTAAAAAACTGACAAAAATTTTCAAAAATCGTGAAAAATTGTGAAAATTAGTATAAATTTGCGTTTTTAGCTAGCGGTTGTTCGTCAGTAGCTAGCCACGGGTGGGGGGAGGGTGCACGGTGGTGCCGATGGGGGTGGCGACAGTCGGGTGGGGGGGTAACAGGGCGGTGGGGGGGGTCAGCAGTGGGGGGGGGGGTCTTCAACCTCTAAGAACCGCTGTTCACGCCATAAGTATAAGACTCCAAAACTGTTTGAGCTGAAACAGAGCTAAAAGGCTCTAAGAGCACTTAATGCCTGCTGGGCGCTACCTGTTTATCCCGTTTTTGAGGACGAAAAGTCAAAAGCGTCAGACGAAAAATTGGTCAAGCGAAAAATCGCATAAAAAAAAGACCGACAGGACTAATATAATTGCTACAAACCTCGTTTGAGAGCAATTAAAAAGCGTTCAGCTGAAACACTGAGTAAGGTGAATCAAACGTGAAATTCGAGATTTATATAATACAAATTAAAAACATAGCAGAAGTTCTCAGCTACAATCTAACATATTCAGTTATTTAATGACATGGCAGTTAAAATTTTTACAGTAATATCAAAATAAGACATCAAAAAGCCCCTGAACCTGTTTACGCACAATTAATCAACGAAAACAAAAAATAATTCGAAAATTAGATTTTGAGATCCTACCTTTTCAAAAATTGCAATCAAAAACATATGCAGAAAATTTGGACACCTCGCACCCTTAGAAATCGTACAAAAACAACCCTGATGGAGTCAATGACTAAGTAAAAATACAAATTGCAAAACAGAAACTTTTTGAAAGTCGCAGGCATCATAGTAAGCAAACCACACAAACACAAGCCAATATCCTTAACATACAAGAAAAATTTTAAATTCATAACATATATCTTAGGAGTTCTAACGGCTGAAAAATGCACAGAGAACTGCAAATGAAGGCAAGGCTCACAAATTCACTTCAACATTTCCAAAAAAAACGAAAAATCAGTTAGCATTAGCTAACTGACATGAATAAATTGACTTAAAATAACACCACAAGAGAAGATAAAAAAACTGCATATTTTTAAGTTTAGGCAATACCTCCACAAGAAAACCTACAAATAATACAAGTATTAAAAATGAGTTATCTTGGACCTTCTTTGAAAGACAAGAGGTAGAATAATCAAAATGATTGCAATGAGCGAAAAAAGATATGTATTAGGTTCAGTTATGCCTGACTAACAACCAATGAAACCTTAATGGGACTAAGTCATAATACAACGCAAAATCCAGCCAATTTCCTTAAAAACAAAAAATTGATTATCATTTTTCGAGACAAGTTGTGTTTAAGTTAATGAAAACATTGGCTATCAACTAGAACAATTAGTTCGATCAACAAAATTCTCACTGTCAGTCGATGAAGCCTGTAATCAGAAATAAAAAAAAATAAAACCGCAACTACTGCTAACAAAACTTTTTAAAAAATCGCTAATATTTTCTGGAAAAGAAAAGGAGTACAAGTCAGAGATAACATTAGATATGAACTGACAAGATTAAATTTGGCATTGATAGCAGCTACTCATTGATGATATCAAGAGATAAGACAACAAATAAAACAACAAGAACTCGCGAAACTCCAAAATTTGATATTTCTTTGAAAAGAATTAGCGCCAGTCATAGAGAGCATTAGTTCCTTGCCGAAACAAAAACAAATACAACACATAAGCCCAATTATCAACCGACAAGACTGCCCTCAATGAGCTTGAATGATGAGACAACAGAACTACAACAATACTCGCAAAACGCGAAAGTCGAAAAAAATTGGTTAACAAATATTTTAATATTGTTAAAGTCATGCAAACCACTGGCTATGAACTCGCACCATTATTAGAAACAATTATAACTCATTAGCACCCCGTGAAACCTTTCATTGATGACTTTAAGCAAAGAGACAACAAAAATATCAAAGTATTGGCCGAAATAGAAACAAAGCCAACAGATTGCCGGAAAATAGCCGCGATAGACGCCTGTGGCCTTCCATGAATTGAAACAACTAAAGAAACAAGATAGATAGATTGAAAAAAGTCCTTTAGTAGTCCATTAGATTTTTGGGTTAGATACGTACAGTCAATTTTATGACACAAACGGTCTATAAGGAAAAAACCCTAAAAAAGCTTTCTCAAAATTGATATTCAAAATCAAAAACTCAAGACTAATACTCAAAATTTAGGGCATAAACGTTTGGCACCACTTAGATGCACACTATTAATCTTTTACTAGTAAACGTTCATAAAATTAAAGTTCCAAAAGTGAGTTCAGAAATCATTTTTTTTGAGTGAGGTAAGTCACGCAATTGAGCTAAAAGCAGAAATGACGTCACGATAAGACAAAACAAAAATCTGTTAGACGAAGTACAAAAAAATAGGAACGCAATAATAGCCGCCTGGAATTGCTGACGTGGCTATTAAAAAATCACTAATAATTTATGACAAAAATATAAAGTCATAAAAGTATTAGCTGCTTGCTGAAGAGCTCCAGTAATTGTTAAAAAAACAAATGCACTAGATTTTCAACATACTGATAGCACTCAAGAAGAGAAACGATGGAAACCGAAGTCAAATTGACGCATATACAAAATTCATTCACAAAACCCGAAAATTGTCTAAGTACCAATTTCTCACTCCACTTTAACGGTAGTTTGAAAAAACTACACCTCGCATTTTCGCTCCTTTTAATGTAACTTCTCTTTGACTTGAATCAGCCAAACAATCTGTAAACAAGTCTTAAAAAACAAACCAATAAACGTCGGAAGAATTACCCTCGAGCGACTGGACTGGCGAGGCAAAAAACTAAAATGAGTGAATAGGTTAGCGAAACTTATGTTGCGAAAGCTTCCGACAAGGGTGGGATTCGAACCCTCGACTTCTTGGTTGAGAGTTAGCGACATTATCTACCCTGCTATGCGCTATAAACCGCTGCTCTCACGATTTCATTTAAGCAACAGACTTAAATTATTAATGCGCGCAACTTATAAAGAATCAAAAACTAAGGCGTGAAAAGTCAATCAAGAAATGAAATGGAATGAATGTTCTAGATGAAACCGGCCAAGCAAAAATTTGCGTAAAAAAGCCACACGTTCACAATAAATGCTTCAAATTTTGTTTGAGACCAATTAAACAGCGCATCAATACAATCAAAATCTAAATAATAGAAGTTGAAAGACTGACGGCTATTAAACATCTCCGATAAACGTCGAAGGAATTGTTTTCAGACGGCAGGCGGCAGCTCGATTGCTTTGCAGCCTGATCTCAGAGCAGTTGTGAACGATAGAGCAGTTTAGATCACGCAAGACTGAAAAAGTCAAGGATGTAAAGTAAAAGTCACCCAAAACATATAACGGGTCAAGGCATGTTCATTCCCAAAAAAGAACAAATAATTAATTGTAATTCAATTGCCGTTTTTGTTTTACTTCAAGTCCTCATTGACTAGACGGCAATGCTTAGAGTAACCTCGCGTAACTTTACTGTTCGATTTAGAAGTCATTTAGAGGAAGAGTGATCTCATTTCAGATCAAAAACAAAATTCATCTTAGAGCAATAAAATTGAATGCACTTAGAGACGGCACGCACATGACAGCAGTTGAAGAATGAACATGTGAACAAAATTGCTCATCAGATTTATGGAGCGGAAAAAAATATCGGCAAAAATTGAGCGTGCAATGACAAGAGATAGCCGGAAGAATTTCGGAGATGACTAAGCGGCGGCACGTCGCAAAAACGCTGTTTTCGTTTGTCACATTGTAGATGATAAAAAACCCTAACCCTCTGATTTATTGCGCAAAAAGATATTTTAATTGGAAGAAAAAAGTTAAGACCATTAACACCACAAAAAAACGTTAAACAAAATCAAAAAAAATCAGCAATGATATCAGGGCAGTAGCAAGAACTGCAAAATAAAAATAGGAACAAAAAGTAAATTTAATTATTACTTTACAGGCAAAAAGCTAACATGCAAATTTCAGCAATGTATTACAGCAATTAGAAAAAAAGAAAACTACGCGATTAGATCTTAAAAAAGGACTGTATCACTAACAAACCGCACAAAAATCAAGATGTCAAGAGTAAAAATAGCCGGCAGATTGCCAGAAAAAAAGCCACCAATGACTCCCATAAACCGGATTTTTTTTCGTACAGAAAATTTTAAAAGGCAGAATAAATTGATGTCAATTCGTAGTTGGACAAACTCCTGTTTCCTAAAGAGGATACAAGGATTCTAGTCAAAGTACCAAAAAACGTTAGAGATGTTAACCAAAACTTATACAAACAAAGTACAAGTAGCGGGCAACTAAAATTGGGCTTTATGGGTTTATGTCATATATCGGTAGTGACTCTGTGCAGTTAAGAATGCTCTGCTGAGCAAATGCTATTTACAGGCTCTTTGAGAAAGACGCAACAAGATTAAAACTAGCCTAGAGAAGTCAAAAATAAATGAGGCAAATGTTGCACAAGCTGTGAACAAAGGTAAAGTGAAACAAATTCATATTCAACCAAGCAAAAAATAGGCCCGCTATAATAGCCGGCTATCAAATCGGTCAGACAATGAAACCAGGATAGCTATCCTGTTAAATTCTTGGCAGAAATTGGCAATGAAGAAAGATTGGGGAAAAGTACTGCTGTAAAAAATTTGACAGGTAAATAAACATCTTGAGAAGTGGCCAAAATTTCTATGCAATTCAGATAAAACATCCCGTAGAGGACCAAAGCCGACGTAAAAATAACCGAAAAAAACGCCAGTGATTGTAACTGGAAGATAACAACCGACTAACTTCGAGTGAATTGCTCTCAAACAATCCGCGAAAGGTTGGATTCGGTAGTATCCAGCTAGGGCCAAGATGCTAGGATTGGGGGGTTGGGTTGAAAGGGCTGGACGAGATGGGGGTGGAGGAGGGACTAGACGATGGAGTATTGGGAGGTGGGGATGAGGAGCAGCACCTGAAAACCGAACAATCTGAGAACAAGTCGTAAAAACGGAAACCCATAAACTTCGGACGAATAATTGCTCTCGAACGAATGGACTGACGAGGCAAAAAACTAAAATGAATGAACAGGTTAGCAAAACTTATGTTGCGAAAGCTTCCGACAAGAGAGGGATTCGAACCCTCGACTTCTTGGTTGAGAGTGACCGATATTATCCATTCCACTACAAGCGCTATAACATCAGCTCTCACTATTTCATTTAAGCAGCACACTTAAAACATGAATGCGCCCAACTCAAAAGAATCAAAGAGTAAAGCGTGAAAAAGTCCCTAAAGAAGTGGAATGAAATGAATGTTTTAGATGAAACCTGCCAAGCAAAACAATTGCATAAAAAAAACACACGCCCACAATGAATGCTTCAAATTTCCTTTGAGACCAATTAAGCCTAAATGGGACTAAAAAGTTCAATAGTGGGCTTCAACTAACCACATTAGAGTTTAACATATACCACTATTAAGATTTAAAGTAAAAAATGGCACCAGTTTCGGCGCACTTTTCATTTGACTTTTAGTATTAAATTGCCGCCAATTGAATTCAGCTGCTTGAATTGTGATTGAGAGAGAATTTTAGATCACGCGAAATGCAAAAGTCAAGGGCGTAAAAGTCACTCGAAAAGTCAAAATTGTCAAGCGAAAATTTTGCATAAAAGAAAGACACACGTTTACAATAATTGCTATGAACTTCGTTCAAGAGCATTTAAAAATGAAAACTGTGCGATTAGATCTTAAAAGGGTTGTATAGCCAACAAACCGCACAAAAATCAGGATGTGAAGAGTAAACAAATATACCCGGCAAAATATATTGCCGGAAAAAGCCACCATTGATTCCCATAACTCGGAATTTTTTTCTACAAATTTTTTTAAAATAAATAATGTCATTTTGTATTTACACAAACTACTGTTTCCTAATAAGAGGGAACAATGATACTAGTCTAAGTACCCGAAAAACATTAGAGCTGTTAACCAAAACTTATATAAACAGAGTTCAAATAGCGGGCAACTAAAATTATTGAGCTTTATCGGTTTATGCCATATATCGGCAGTGACTCTGTTCAGTTAAGAATGCTCTGCTGAGCAAATGCTGTTTAAAGACTCTTTGAGAAAGATCAGACTAGCCTAGAGTGGAACCAGCCTTGAGAAGTCAAAGATTGCTGCACAAGCTGAACAAAGGAAAAGTGATACAAATTCACATTCAACGAAGCAAAAATAGGCCCGCTGTAATAGCCGTCTGTCAAAACCGGCCGGACAATGAAACAAAAGAAACTGCATAAGACCAACTTTACCCCACATAAACACAAACATTATTCGAGAGCAATAAATAAAAAATAGGGTATAGGGTTGGTGACGACTACTGGCGGATGGAGCGCGTGCAGCTGCGGCGATAGAGGTCCAACGTGTGTGGTTACGGTTGGACAGAGGTGGAAAGGTGGGTGACGATGGAGTAAGGCCGTGGACGAGGGGAAGTCGGGTCGGCGTGGTTCCAGTGGGAGGAGGAGAGGGAGTCAAATTCTAAGAACTGCCCTTCATACCATAATATTATATCTCAGCGTTACTTGTTAATCTCATTTTTCGTACGAAAAAACGATTAAGTCAGCAGTACAAAAAACAGGACTTATATCGTAAAAAAACAAAAAAAACTATTTGAGAACGTACAAAAAAACAACTTTGTTTGAGAACCGTTACAAATAATAGGTGCCGAATTTCATTTAGAGTTTACAGTCTCGTCGTTAACTAATTCAAAAGATTGCAAAATTTATGTTTTGCGCTTGTTAGAGCACTAGGATTACTTATACCTAAAAATACGTAAAAATAATAGCTTGCATAAGACCTCTATGTACAGGGGCCAATGTCAAATGAAGACAAAAAAAATTGAGAAATACTCAATTTGGGGCTCATAACTTCGAAGTCACCTTTTCACTTTGAATTGAGGCCTTCCCAGCAACTTCAGGGCAGTTAGCACTTAAAACATACCCGGCAGATTGCCGGAAAATAGCCACCGTTGATTCCAATAAGCATGATTGGGATTGAAATAACAGAAGATATTGAAAAAAAAAAGATTTTTGTACAAAAACATTTTTCTAAGTCCGATTTATTTTGATGGCATTTCGTAGTTGAACATACTTCTATTTCTTAGAGAGAGGCTACAGGGGCTACTATCAATAACAATAAGCATTAGAGATGGTAAATAAGACTTATAGGAACGACGTTCAAATAGCGGGCATCTAAAATTGGGCTTTATGGGTTTATCCCGTTTCTATTTCTTGACATCCATTTTTGTACTAACTCTGTTCATTTTGAATTGCTTTGCTGAGCAACTGATGTTCAAAATCACTTTTAGCAGAATGAGAGAAGAGAGAAACTAGCCTAGAGAAGTCAAAAAGATTTCACGCAAAATGTTGAAAAGGCGGCAAAATGAGGTAAAGCAAAACATTTTTTTATTCGACGAAGTAAAAAAAAAAATAGGAGCGCTATAATAGCCGGCTGAGAAGATGAGGGCGGCTATTAATTAACATGGAAAATTAAGAAATTTCTATTTATTTTCCACATAGAAAGCACATTTCAAATTAAAAAACATAGCTGGCAGATTGCCAGAAAATAGGCGCGTAAATAAAATATAGCTTCGTAGATCTGCAGTCTCAAAAACAGTAAAAAAGACAGACCAAAAATATTCGTCTTTTCATTGAAGAATGATAAGTTATATTTTGATTAAAAAACTGTATAAGTTTTTGCTGCCTCTATTAACTGCTATCAAATAACCTTTATTTAGAGTGACACACACACTCACACATTTGACCGTATCTCTTTGAATTAAAGTAAATAAAAATCAATTTTCAAAGTAAAGAAGTCATTATTGAGAGTGAGGTAGCTCAAGTGTGACAAAAAATTAATCACGCGAGTGAACACAAAAACTCGCTCCACTATGAGCGAAAACCAACGCCACGCAGGCACTGCAGTTGAAATTGCATGAACGAATGAACAAAAAGCAGATCTGAAGTGGTTGTGACGTCATATGGTCGTAACAAAAATCTTGACCACGCAATAAAAAAACATAACAGGACAAGTCCTGACGTACAATTCAAATACTTTTCATTGACTAAACAGAAAACTAGACCTAGAACGGACTATAAATGGATTGGGAAAACCATTTAGAAAAAAATCCGATCCAAAAAATCGAAAAAACTGTAAAAATCAAAGTGAAATTGCCGCATGTGAACAAAAAACCACTAGCGAGAAAACGAATTTTTGTTCAAACACCGTTTTCTCACTCTACTTTAAATTTAGAGCGAAAAAAATTCACGCCGCAAAACCACTCGCTTTTTCGCTCCACTTCCTGTTTCGGCGTGACCAAAATCACTACTCCAATTTGACTTCAAAAATCATGAAAATGTGTGAACAGATCTTAAAAAAAAAAGCGCCCCAATACAATTCAAATTCTTTGAATTGTAAAAAAATTTGCTATAATAGCCGGCTGAGAAGATGAGGGCGGCTATTAAAAATTACTAAAAGCAGCCTAAGGACTATAATGAAACTGAATGCCTACTGAGTTTTACCTGTTTATCCTATTTTGAAAGAAGTCATCGAAAAAAATGTGTGGTTATATCTTGCTTCTTTGGATTGTAAGAAAGGAGAGTACCTAAACAAAAGTCTTTGAGAGGCTGACGGTGGCCATTAATCAAGCTGAAAGGAAACATAACCGAATAACGTCAGAAGAATTGCTTTCGAACGACTGGGAGCTCAAATCTGATACAGCCTGTTTCCGTCGGGAGAGCGACTAAATTAAGTTAAAAAACCTACACCAATTTTGGTGCACTTTTCATTTTACTTTTTGTAAGGAACTGCGGCCACATTAGTTCAACTGCTGACACTTAGATTTTTAGATCACGCAAAACGAAAGTCAGGGCAGCCGGGCTATAATTGCCAAAAAACTTTGCTTGAGAATAAAAATGATAGGAGCAAAATAAAAGCCTCTTTAAATTGCCGAGGGAGTTATTAAAAACATAGGTCCCTTTTTGCAATAATTGCTCGTTTTCTATACGGTTGCTACTCTGTTTGTTAACAATTGACTTACTTCGGTTGACTCGTGAAGAATGGTTTGATCTCAGGTTTGCTCGGCTGTAGCAACATCAGTGAGTCAATTGAGTTCTCGTCGCCAGCTCCTAAAAACACAGTCACTGCTCACTGGCAAAATGGGCAGCTTGCCATTAAGATATCTCATCGGCATTTACTAGAATCGAGGGCTGGAGCGAGAGGAGCGGGTGCGGGTTGGGTGGAGCCGAACAATTACAAACTGAACCAGAAACCATTGACGAACTCAAAAATTCAATCATTAGCTATTGAAAAAAACTAAAAACGTCCAATTCAGTCTTATTGGAAAGCCAAGGGAACTTGGCTTTAATACAACTACGTGAAAAGAAAACAAGGAAATAAAAAATAGAAAATGCAGGCACATTTTTGAAAACATGTAATATTAAAGTAAAATAAAACCAAAGCCTGCGGTATACTTGTACAACTGAAGAGTCAAAAACGCCTCATTATTACACGAAAAGACGTGTCACTGAGGATACTAAGTGCTAAGACAGCAAAGAGAACACAAAAACAACATATACGGGCAAAACTCAAATATTCGCAATATTTTTTTGCAAGCCGGTAGTGGCAAAATCAGTAAATCCAAACATTTAAACAGAAACAGTAAATGAAACTTATCTATGCTTCATTTAAAGAAACCGATAAAACTTGCCATCAATGATACTAAGTAACGAGACATCAAATAGGACAACTGATATGGGCAAATACAAAAGATCACTTAAAATTTTTGTTCACAAATACAAAAGATCACTTAAAACTTAAAAAGGGTGTGTAAAAAATCACATTGAGAAAAAAAGAAAAAAAACACATGTATAAATAATGGTACCGTGCTTGGAAAATATCATTGGAAACAAGTCACATTGCCGCACATGAGAACAACTCAAAATCAAAAATTTGTTCAATTATTAATTCTCCAGATTTCACGCTTTTAAAGTACTCGTTATTTCAGTCCCGTTACTACTCCAGCGTGATTGAAATCACAAACCCACTTGTGACTTCTTAGTGAAATCAGAATATTGTGAGAAAATCTTTAAATTATAGGACGAGTCCTGCAAAAACTGAAGACGTCACTATCAACCTCCGTAAAAGTACAGATTCTGATGATTAAAACATATATAAAGACATCTACGAAAATGAAAAAAAAATTTTAAGGAAATAAGGTTATCAGAGTTATCAGATCTAACAACGTCCACGTAAAAGAACATGTAAAAGATTAGAGGTTATACAGAAAACACAAACTTTTCAGAAAACCACCGACACACAGTGAATAAAGCAAATACCATTTTGCAAAACCGGTTTTTACTAAAGTCTTCAACTAAATGGCATAAAAATTATTGGAACAAAAATCTGAGACATGGAATTGTCAACATCAATAGCGCTACAATTAAGGAACAATGTAAAAAAGTAACAGAAAATGCTGGCAAAAATCAACAGTTGAAAATTTTCCACTGTAGCGTTTAGGAGGCTGATGGCGGCTTTTAAAAGCAGATTTTGTCAAGGGCACTAACACAATTAGTACTAAACTGAAACCCATAACAGATCCAATTATGCTTAATTAGAAATTAAATGAGACCTGTCATTAATAAAACTAACGAAAAACCATCAGTTTCAAAAGAAGCAGAATCTAAAAAATAACTCGTATTCTAAAAAATCACAATTTGTGTCAAAGTTGTTAAAACCGTTTAATTTGAACACCAAACTAACTCCATTTAACACTAAAACAATACCGAGCCAAAGAGACCTGTTATTAATGAGACTAACTGAAGGAAAAATAAGAACTAATAAAACAGGCTAAATCCAGAAAAACAATATAAACTTTTGAAAAAACTCCTGTCAAAGTCGTGAAAGTGTTACTAATGAATAAGTAACTAAAAATCAAATATGACTCATTAAAGATCCCACAGTCTATCAATTAGTGTCAATAAACCGCAGAAAAACAAAAACAAGAAAAAACAAGTTTCAAAGTCTCTAACAAGAGGTCAATGAGACCTATCATTAATGGCGTTAATAGCTGAACAACAAAACCAGACAATCTAAACAGAGTCGGCAAACTGTCAAAAATAGCCGCCGTTGACTCGCTTGATGCACATCAGGATTTAAACAGAAAAAAAAGATGATAGAATATTTTTTTTTGTGTGAAAAAATTCTAATTTGGCCTTTCATTATCTTATGCTCTAAAAACCGGCTTTATCGATTGATCGCAATGCCTTTGATTTGGCTCTTTTGAAATTGCTCGTATTAACTAAATTGCGTAACTCAGTGCGTGAAAAAAAATTAAAATCCATTCGTTGAAACAGTGAGTGACGTAAGCCACGAGTAAAGCGTGAAAATCGTGACTTGAGTAAAACGAAAAAGTGATCAAAAGGTAAAGTGAACTTGAAAAAATGAAAGCGCCCAAAAAAGCCGTTAGGACGCGGACGAAGGGTAAAATAATATCAATGGTATTTCATGAAAACAAATAGACAACCTCTTAAAAAGCTTAAGTTGCCTTTTGAGGCAAGTTATCCTAAAAGCCTGCACATCAGATGAAATAATGCTTCTTAGAGTTGCACCACAAGGAAGAGTACTTGGCCCGCTTTTATTTAATCTAAAAATTAATGATATGCCAACACGAGTTGACAAAGAAACTTAACTTATACAATATGGTGACGATACTGTTGTTTTAACTTTTAGTACATCCATTGACAAGCAAGGCCAAGTTAGAACAAAATGCAAACAAACTAATTCAATATTTTCATGAACATCAACTCACAGTAAACACCTCAAAACCTGAATTGAAGATATTTGTTTCGCAAGAACAAAAGGAGACTTTAATGAACAGATCAATAAAAATTCATATTTTAGACAAAAATTTGAATCTGTTCAAGATATTGAACGCAGTCGGAATCTACTCCCCGTTAAACTACTTTTGCGAACAATTATTTTTGCTTTTACACCACCAACTGGATGTCCATTAGTCACTTGGAGTCTTCATGAGTGTAACAGGATACAAAAAATGTTCTGGAACCTGAAATTTGTTTCCAGCAAAATGCGGAATTTATTTGAGAGATTTGCAATACTAGATTGGAATGAAATTTAAATCAAACAAGACAAAAAAGTCCCCAAGCTGCTTAGAATTTTCTTCTGCTCAGTTGAAACCTTGTTTGTGGAAGGTTACTTGTTCAACATGGCGTGAATTTCAATTTAGAAAAATGAACTAGATTTATTGTTGTTGGGTTGACGTAAAAAAAAAAAACGTAAAAACTTAATGCGTTTTTTTATTTAATATTCCACGAAAATGCAATTCACTTAGATTTTCTGTTGCAATGTTAAAGTAATTAGTACTTTGTAAATATTTACATTGCCGGACTAACATCAGTTGGATACTCCTCGACATGGTTCGGAATTCAGTGTTCTTTTCTTGAACAAGCTGTGAACTAAGGTAAAGCGAAAAATTTTTTATTCGAAGAAAAAAAATTAGGAGCGCAATCATAGCCGGCTGAGAAGCTGAGTGCCGCTATTAATAGAGCAAAACTCATCAAAATATACACTTTGCCAATACTCTTCTTCGAGTCGTAAATAAAGACAGGAATCCAAAAAAATTCAAATAATCAGAACTTTTAAAATACCGCGCACCTATTCAATCTATATCTTTTCAATTGTAAAAGGGAGAGAGTCTAGATAATAGCCTTTGAGGCTGGCCGCGGCAGTTAAGAAATGTGAAAACTCATTGCGTGCCTTTTAACTTATCCGTGGCAGGGTTCAAAATCATATTTTATAAATTCCTTATGAGTATTCTATATGCTTTTCAATTAGAGTTCAGAAATAACAGACTTAAACTACTTAAATTTATCATTACTGACCAAAGTTGCTCTCAGGATCTGAATTGCTGTCGTATTCATCGAGATCGTCAAACTCGTCCTGCATGAGCATCATGTCATCGTCCAAATCAACCACTCCGTCATCCACTACTCCCATCATTATATCATCCTCTTCCTCTATCTCACCTGTGGACATGAAGTAATTATCGGCTGCTGCAGCTGCAGTGGCCACACTTACTTCTTCCTCCTCCCCATCCCCGCCCTCTTGTTGCTGCTTCACTTTCTTCAGAACCCTGCAAAAATCTTTGCTTATTAAACATCGACATTTTACTTAAACAATTTTGTTGGAAAATCATAGATATGATTGCTCCAAAATCATATCCTAAAAAACTGCAGAATACTGAATGAAGAAACATGATCAACCACTCGCAATTTGCCCATTTCAAGAGCTATTAGCCAATTGAAATAGAAAAAAGTCGAATACGGCATGAAATACGAGATGAAAACCAACAAAGCAAAACACAAGATCCTATTTTCTTGCTTTCATACTTATTATTTAAGTGCCATTCTGAAATCAATTTATCCTTTCTTCATATGTCTCAAGCACAATTGGGGTGTAAATAGTTTGAAAAAGATGAGCATTCATCAGTAATTCAATCTTAGTCTCTCTGGATTTAAGGCCTACCGGAATTACATTTACAAAATTTTTACTGAACGTCAAAAGTTAGTTATCAAACCTAAACTTAGTTTTAGGAAATTTTCAATTTATGAGCATTATTACTTCAACTTATCAAAAACAATTATTAAAGTGTTCTTGCCTACTTGTGAAATTCAAACAATACGTACAAGGTAACCCATCAAATACTCCAATGTAAAGTGGACGAACTTCGTCGTAACTTTACTGACGAATTCCATTAAAAAGAAACACAGTGGAGTACGCCAGATGTCTAAATTGTAAAAGTAAAAGCTAACAACATGAAAGAAAAGTGATGGGAGTTCAAAAACATATTTGAAAGACTGCTGAACCAAATTGAAGTCCAACTGGGATCAGAAAGGCGAAAAAAGTCAACTGTATCTAATGCGGGGCGTAAAGCACGCTTTTAGAGCCTATTTTAGACCACTGCTAAGTTCTAAAGTTAAACAAGGAGGCTTGGCAATGTGCGTTCGTTTGCACATGATGTTCCGACCCGTTCAACCACATTTTTGACTTAATTGCTTATGAAGAAAAAATAACATCACATTTTCTTCGAAAAAGCTCATGTAATATTGTTAAAAAATGTAAAGCCTCAAAGCACCAAAAGAGTTAAATTACACCACATCGGAAGGCCACTGAGATCTGCCATTAATAGGCTGCGAGACCAGACAAACAGCAAAATCAAATATATAAACGACAAGCATTATTTACGACCAAAATTCGATATCTATTTTTAAAAATAACACTTAATAAACTACACTAATTAACTTGTACCTCATTAGCAAAGATACGGGACCTGTCTTCAATTCTAGGTAACAAGTAGAAGAAAATAAAAGGGTCAAGTTATCACACAAGCTTGTAATTTGAAAATAACTTAAGTCATTAACACGATTAGCTAACTACTGAATACAGATGGGTTCATTTATACCTAAATAGGTAGCGACTAAGACGTTTCACTATTCAGAATATACTACACGACTACAAAATGAACTCAAAAAAACTTATGTTGCAAAAAGAATTATGTTGCGAGATAACGTTGTCCAATCCATTAAAATAATAATCTATTTACTCAAAAAATAGATGCCTTCATTTGCGCTTCTTTTTTACACTAATAATGTGATATGTGACCCCTCATTGATTAGGATAGGTAACAAGTGGACAAAAAAGAACAAAGGGGCAAATAAAATTATATTTTTGAACAGTTATTTCTAAGTCATCAAAACCATTAGTTAATAGCTGAACTCGTTAAATAAATCATTTATTCTCCTACAAAAAGCAGTGGGACTTGTAATTATCCAAAATTTGCTCTGAGACTACAAAAAGAAAAACCTAATATACATTTGTGAGAAAACAGTGTCTAAGGCGTTAAAAAATTAAGCTATTCGCTAAAAATTGTTTAAATGTTCAATTGCAGCTTCCTGCTACACAAATAATGTCATAGGTGATGTGTCATTAATTAGGCTAGGAACAAGAACAAAAAATGCAAACAAAATGGAAAACATGCAAAATTTTTTTAAAACAATTAATTTTAAAGTACTGATAAACATTGCCTAATCAATGTAAGTCTCATGTTTATCTCCATTAAAAAAACAATTTCCATTGAGAACTGTCATTATCCAGAGTATGTTGTTACGCACTAACTTTAAGAGTTACTATCTCGGTGTTTTGAAAGCTAGTATGCGGCAAATTTTGCAGATATAATTTCAATACAATTAGCTAGTAGTATGATTTTATTGAGCGGTTCAGATGCGTGATATATCCGCTAGTTACCTTTTAATTTAATAACTTTACACTGCTATATTCAAGTTCTGTCACTGTCTATTATATTTTATAATTTGGACAAAGTTTTCCCGTTCAATATTTAATTTATCCAACTTTAAATAGAACTTTTCTAAGTAAGAACAAGAAGTTTTAAAATTATTATCAAGAAGTTTCACTTTCGACTGATAATCAGACTGGCTCTCCGGTGTTCTAAAGATAGCAGATTCCGCATAGTTGTACCTAAAGTTGTATTGGTCCCTCGCAAATATTTACTGATGTTCAGTTTGGGCGATTTCCGGGGTTTGTACGTCTCTTATTTTAGTACACAAACAATTTCCGTATTAGCACCTACTTTATCAGCATAATTACATAACTTCTCATGATTTATTTACCAATTATATTAATTAATCTTCACCGAACTCGATACGTAAATATTGAGGCTCTTGGGTACGTAATATGTTTATCAAGGATTCATCAATCTGCGGTTATTTTTAAAAAAACGAACAAACTAGAGGTTGCAGGATTACATGGAAATACGGGCCAGATTTGGCCTTGAAAATATCAGAATGTGAATCAATTCATAGCACTTTGCGAAAATTTAAGGAAATCATCACGTAAATTTGAAGCAAGAAATAGGTGCGTGAAATGTCATAAGTCTACAAAGACACGATAAACACAGAAAATCAAAAACAAAATTAAATTATACAAAACAGTTAAAAATATCATCGATTAACTAAAAAAAATTAGATACGTTCAATTTCGCATGCTTTCAACTGCAATAATAAGGCTTCTGACCCTCCATTAAAGATACTGGATAAAAGTGGACAAAAAAGCAAAGACTGCAAAGTTAATGCATAAGAATAAATTCCTTGAAAACAACTAATTGTTTGTCTTCACCGGAAGCGATAGTCGTCATCCAAAATATGCCCATGAAGAAAAACTTAAATTTTGCAAGAAAACAGTGTCGATACAGTTAAAGTAATAATCTTTTCAATAAAAACATTCTAAAATGATCAATTACAGCTGCATTCAATCAATAATGTGATTTGTGAACTGTAATTTAAGACTGAAATTATCAAACAGAAAAGAAGAGTAAAGATATAAAATACGTATGTTTTCGGAGAAATTCATTTCAAAGCCATGAAAACAAACCATTAGCTGTCAACTGAGAAATTAAAATATTTTAATTCATGCGTTCAGAGGAAGCTATTAAGACTTGTCATTATGCGGAAAATGTTACACGTCTACCAAAACAACGGCAAATATATACAAAAATCCAAAACTCAAATAAACTCCGCGAGAAAATTTCGGGGCCGTTAAAGCCATAATCTTATCACTAAAATTAATAGATATTTGCAATTAAGCTTTCTTTCAACACCAATAATCTGATATAAGACCTCTCATTAGGTCCAAAATTGGAAAAGCACGGAAAAAGGACCTCAAAACATTTCAAAGGTCCACAAATTAACAAAATTTGTTTTAAAAGCCAAAAGGCTTTACAAAAAACAAACTGCAATTATGATAAAAATTTTTTTCAATAGAAAACATATGACCGGTTTTTGCTGAGACTAAACTACACGTTGGTTGATAAAAATAAGATTTAACAGTGGAAAAGCTCAAAAGTTTACTTTTAAATTTTGGAAAACCGCAAAATTTTGTCTCCAGAACACTCTCAAAGGAGGCTTGCGGAAAAAGTTTTTTTTGGAGTTGCCACAGTGTCAAAGCTTGAGAGAGCATTTTTTTAAAATGAATTTAGTATTGCTGAACTGTCTGATTGAAGTCTTAAGCTAAAACATTGGCTTAGTAGAAAGTAAGCTAAAGATGCATATCTGGTTCATTTTTGATGAAAAAAAAGGTTGAATTTAAAAAACAAAACTAAGCCAATGTTTTAGCTTAAGACTTCAATCAGACAGTTCAGCAATACTTTTATATCTTTAAAACTAAAACCAAATGTTTTTAAAATTTAACAAATTTCAAGCAAAAAATGACAACAATTTCTAGCAAAAATACAGAAAATCTTAACAAAAACAGTCAATCATGTAAGGATATCAGTCAAATGTTCACAAAATTTCCAACATCGATAACTCCGTATAAAAAATTTCATAAACCTTTTTAATTCTGTATTCCACGCTGGACGGTCTTTCTAATGATAACACTCGCAACCCTCTACAATGAATATACCGATCGGGAAAATTCACCGAACAAAAAAAGACTAACGTCGGGCAAATTGCCCTCAAACGACCGGCGAGCAGTTGGCTTCGTCAGCAGTTAGCCAGGGGGTGCACCGGGCGGCTGATGGGGACAACAGTGGGTGAGGGGGCGCTTCAACCTCTAAGAACCGCCCTATACACCATAAGTAAGTCGCCAAAACAGTTTCTGAGAATCGCATGCTTGGAGACTACTGGGAAACTTAAGGCTCTAAGAACACTTAATGCCCGCTGGGTGCTACCTGTTTATCCCGTCTTTGAGGAAGAAAAGTCAAATGAGTCAGACGAACAATCGGTCAAGCGAAAAATTGCATAAAAAAGACCAACAGGGCTAATATAATTGCTACAAACTTTGCGAACAATTAAAAACCCACGAAAGTGGATCGGACCAAGAAGTCTCGATTTCACGACTTGTCTCGTTGATTTCTGTTTCAGCTATAAATAGCCTTTACGGTCCTTTAAATTTTCAAACAGCTTCAAAATAGAGTGAAATGTAGCAGCCGCCGAGAAACTGCTAGCCGTTACGTCAATCTCTTTTCGTAACAGTCTTCCCCTCTTTCCCATCAGATTCCCCCTCAAAAACTTATGCAGTAACAGGACTCTAAATTCAAGCCGCTATGTGGGCCATACAATGAGGATATGTACAGCGTTTTATTTAAAGTATTAACAATTTTCAACCTGATGAACTTCTTCTTGAGATTATTGGTTCTCTGTTGCAACTGCTGCCTGTGATGTTGTCTCCTCTGGTGGTGATCACTTTGCCCTCCTCCTACCGACGAGCTCTCGTGATGTCTGCTGCTTTTCTCACTTCCTCCACCTCCCTTCTTCCTCCGTCCAGACGGGGCCATATCCTAAACAATTCATACATTTACAAAATTCTATCAGAGCTATTAGGTTATGTGAACGCAACGGCAAAAAATGCAATTGATTAACAAATGTGAGCATCAAAAACACAAAAGACGTGACAGTTCAATCATGTTTATCACCCTTCATCCAAACATACATTAACTCTGAAGTCCTTCAATTGAACACATCTTTTGCAGCTCCAACAAAATTCAACAGAAAAAACGAGACAAAAAATTATACCAAAAAAATTATATATTTACCTGCGATAGCAAAATGAAGGCATCAGGACGGTTAAAATTCCGATTTTAATCAAGGCTATGGGTACCGTAATTAACGTTTATGGTCATTCAATATTACACAAAATATATGAGCAATATTTATCGATTCCACAGAGAAACCAGCACCCGATTCTCGCGTGCGCTAGATTGACAAAAATAAGAAATTATAGGCAATTCATTTCCTACGAGTTGATTGACAGGACAACGAAAACGGATTGGTGAATGTAACTAGTGGTATTATCTCCAATTGGAGCACAGACACCATCAGAAATAGATTTATAGAAATTATCGTCAAAGCATTCAGCAATGAAATTAGACTCTAAATGACAGGAGGAACTATTAACTTAAGTTACAGAGGTCTGTTAACAAACTTGAGCAAATAGCTAAGACCTCAGTTATCAAAATTTTGGGAAGACGGAAAGCCTGAAGATTGCCGCTATATAGCCAGAAAATATCTGAGACTATCTTAATTTTTAATGTGGGTTGTTTCGTTTATTTTTTTAAAAACTAAAACGTTAAAGGTTTAGCAGATTTTAAGTACAGCAAAAACTAACAAAAAACTTCACGTCCTGTACAAAGAGCAATTCCTATTTCTATCCTGTCATCCAAAGCGCTGTTAATTTGGGCATCTGATGGAGGTTTAACTGTTAAAACTTTATTCAACCATGATTTCACCAAATTAAGATTCTCTGAATTTTAAAAAGCCTCTTATTAGGCAAAGCTGAACAGCAATCAATCAGTACAAAGTTTTTTGTGAAAAATATAATTGGCAATGACACAGCTATATAAGGAACATCATCAACTGAGTTAGCGAATAAAGCCTCATTGGTTAATTGAAGCGTTAGCAGAGGTCAAAATCCGATGCACAAGCATACGAATTTGATTATGAAAACGCTGAAGTATGCAACCACCACAACCATTCACAGGAACCCAGATGAAAGACCTCCCTAAAACATGTGACGATTTGTGTCAATGGTGGTCGTTCAAGGTACATGCAATGTACTTGATACAATCATGAGTTTACTTGCAGTGAATGAAGAAGAGATTCAGTCATATTGATAGAAATGTAGAGATATCTATAGTTCGTACTCGAATTAACTAGCTCAGGAAGAATATTAACTACCAATTAGGCAAAAATATAGCATTGTAGGTTACTCTTCGCCTCATTTTGATTTTTAAACGTTCATTATTGCTGTAAAAGCTTTCAGGCCACTATTGAGAAGTTATATCGCAAAGGAAGTAGCATTATCGCATTAATAACATATAATGGTCATAGTGATAAAATGTTGGGGAGGGGATAAAATGTTAAGGTGAGAAAAAATATCAAATTATCTGATTGTTTGTGAGGCGATCCGTTTGCAGTGATAAGGCAAGGCATGGAATGCTGCAGTCCACGATATTTTGATTGAATTGAGTTGAGATGCGAGTATATACAAATATACTAACCAGCATTTCCAGGAAACTGTGTCCACGCGACTGTAAACACATCAACATAAACAGCCCACCATAAACAAAATATCGCTAAAAATAAAGTATTGAAAACAGCCGACATTAAATGGCGACATAATCAATATTACTTTGTTAATGATACTTGCCAGAGCAGCCGAATTTATAATACAAAATTAACAAGGCAAAAAAATATCGCACTCTAATTTTAATTTCGCCTGGTTAGTCTGAGTTCAACA
The DNA here is from genome assembly GCF_964194025.1 of Convolutriloba macropyga. NCBI lineage: Eukaryota > Metazoa > Xenacoelomorpha > Acoela > Convolutidae > Convolutriloba > Convolutriloba macropyga. The sequence goes on from NC_134476.1 coordinate 37,334,112, forward strand.
TAAACTAAATGAATGAAATAAATGAAATGCATAAAGTACGTTCTTATGAAGCGTACTTGAATCATTGTAAGTTCAGAAACCTTCCTCAAGTGATGGTATGGAAATCTGACACTGAAACAAACTAACAGAGTGCTTTTTAATTGTGAGAAAAATTCGTCAATAAACTGAAGACGCAAACAGAAGTCAAGCTGGTGATATTGATTATGCAGATGGAAATAGGCTCCAATCAATTTGGATCCTAGCTTTTAAGACAGAATTTGAGCAAATTGCAAAAGGCAGCTAAATTCAGAAGAAGCAGCTCTCAATCAGTTAAGAATCAGGAATCGTCGACGACAAACCAAATTAGCGCAAAGATGCTAATAAGTTTTCACCAAACGGAGATGGCGAAATTGCTCAGACGATTTTGATTAGAAGATAATGTTGCAATTAAAGTTTCTTGACATTTAATTCCTCAGAGTTCAAATAAATTTATAGTTGATGATCGTGATTACTCGAATGGAATAATAAATCTGGTTATCAGCCATATAAATTATGGCTACGGATGAGGTCGCAATATTTTGCCCAAATTTAGCCACAGGGGTATTTTTATGCGACCTTCATTCAACCGCACATTGAAAACCCAATGACACAAAAGCATATCGCATTCGGGTAATTAAACCTCATAATTCAATTCCGTCCAACAATAAAACAATAAAACCCTAGTCAGCAATAAAAAATACCTCATTAATCCGAAAAGATACCAAGACAAAAGCCAATTCAGTTTAAATCGTTCCACCTTGAATTCAACAGAGAGATACAGTATAACAAATCAATTTAAAACACCAATCTTTGTCTATATAACTAGATTCTAAAGTGAGACAGAGATTTAATGTACTTAGATTTCTATTTTTAGCTTTTCTCTTCAAATTACTTATATATCAATCCTCCAAGACTTCAGTTGCTGGAGGCGCTTAAAACTGATAACTGTGCAGCTCCAAACACAAAAAGAAGATGCAAAATGCACAAAAATAGTTCAATAAGAGGAAACAAAATGCGCAAGAACCATTTGTTTGTTCACCGAATGAGGGAGTAAGAATGACCGTAGCAGTAAAAGAAAGAAATGAAAAGACTGTTGACGAGTTACACCCACGGAGAAGACAAAACCTATCCGACAATATTCCGACGAATTGCTCTCAGACGAGAGTCGCGGGGTCTGTCGTATGAAAATAGGCTCATATTATAGCATGCTCGAATAAATGGTTCAATTACTTTTCTATGAGTAAGTTTGAACCATTGAGGAAGCTCAAACGAGTTCTGAGACTGAAAACTTCCAAAAGATTTTTCGAACGATTTATGGTAAGAATAAAATGGTTCGTTTTCTGAACGTGCCGCAAAACTGGAATAAAACCACGGAGTCCAAGCTCCCATTTTAATTCCTTCAGGCGCCGTGTGCCTCCTGATTGACATTATCGGACCAGATATAGATGCAAAAAGCCATAACAGTGAATAACTTTTTCCAAGCAACCAATGTTTGTCAGAAAAAGGAGAACGGTATGTCCGTTTTATAAGTCATTTATGTGACAACTATAGTTTCATTACTAACCCTAGGTTGGTAATCGTCCTCTGCCTCACTGAGGGAAGTGGCAGCCTCTGAATAGTCATACTCATCAGACAGATTCCCTGCTGCCACTCCACTGCCACCTCCTCCTCCAGCAGGCACTCCCACATTTCCCACTCCACCCGGAACAGGCACTGAGGTACCACGGGTGCGCCTGAAAACGATACATTATACAAATTAACAGCCAAAATTGAGCGTGACCAATACACAGTCTCAGTGAATTACCACACGCCAGCTTTCAATATATGAGGCTAAGTCGACGTGTTGAACTTTCGAGAGGGCGATAACAAGGGGCAATGCTTTAATCAACTTTTGTTGCAATTCCAACAGTTGCTTCGACCTCAATTTCGCAACATAACCGACTAAACATCGGACGAATTTCTCTCGAACGACTAGTGGGAGCTCTTATCAATTGCAGCCGGCTTCAGTCGGGGGGGGGGGGAGTTCAATAGTGGGCTTCAAATAACCACATTAGAGGTTAACATATACCACTATTAAGATTTAAAGTGAAAAATAGCACCAGTTTCGGCGCACTTTTCATTTGACTTTTGGTATTAAAAAGTTGGGGCGGTGGGGGGGGGGGGGGTTGGGTAGGTAGGCGTTGGGGGGGGGGGTAGGTAGGTGTTGGGGGGGGGGGGTAGGTAGGTGTTTGTAGGGGGGGGGGGGGGTTGTGCGGTGTAGTTTAGATAATTAGGGGTGACTTATATAGGAAAAAATCTCAATATGACCTCTTCACCTTGAACATTACCAGCAGTTCCTAATTACTATACATTACAAACGAAGCTACTGTTAAAGTCCAATGCTCGAAAACAGAAGTCAACAATCAAAAACAGAGGTAAATGCTCGAACAGAAAGAAGTCAAAATTCAAGTCATGAACAAACTTGCTTTCTGCTAAAAAAAGCCTGTAGAATCTCAATACTCCTCTTCGAGTCGCAAAAAGACACACACGTTTACAATAAATGCTATGAACTTCGTTCAAGAGCAATTAATCAACAATAAAGTTAGGCTCGATCCCTAATTTTGAAAGTTGATCAAGCAAGAAGTCATTATTTTATACTTTTTCAAGCGTCCCACTTTTTTCAAGATTTCACGTTTCATATCACACAACACTTTGAACTTAATCAGTTTTTGGCTAACTTTTCACACTTGTCTCGAAGAGTTCAACCTTGCAAAATGGTATAAAATGGGCAATCAACTGAGCAAACTTCTTGGAAAAAATTCTTGGAAAACTTAAGGCATGTTTCTTGGAAAAATTAAGCCCAATTTTTCTCTTCAGACAAAGCATACAATTTTCAAGGATAATTAAAGCGGATAATTGAAAACAGGAAACAATCACAAAATATAACTTCGGCAAAGAGGACTCTTAAAGGTCTATTATTGAGTCAATATAAAATATTTTTTATAAATTGCTCATTTTTCTAAAAACCATGAAGAGTGACAATGAGAGTGACACAAATGAGCCGGCTGATGACCTCTGCAATCTACTCACTTCTACAATAATATCATGGAATTCAGAAAAAAATATTATTTGGGTTGAACGATTATTCAATTGTTGGATTGATTCGCTGCACGAGAATTGCAATGTTACCATAAATTTTAATTGAATTCTCTTTGAGCTTTGAACAGCAAAATTGGGGTATAAATAAATTAGAGTATAATTCTGGGAAGCCTTCGGCAATTCGAGCTCAGCCCCGGCCGCAAACGCCCTCGGTTTTGAGCTCTAATTACCTTAGGCTTCCCAGAACTATACTCTAACTTATACATAATTAAGACACTGTGTTGCAGATAAGAACTCGATGTGTCACCACTCTTTAGACAGAGACAGTGGCGACAAGAAGTTGCCGAAAATTGTACCCTTTTCTCAAACGTACTGTTCATCCACTAATTTGGGATTTTTTTTCTGTATTATCCAGGCGTTAGCAAATGATTCTACAGAAATTTTATCGCAACTGTTGTTAATCGCAATAATCGACTTCGTCAAATTTTAGATTTGAAGCGCAAATAGATTATAAAAATAAATGACGCAATCCAACCACATTATTACCTTAGACCAATGGGACAGAGCTTAGACTTGTCTAAAACAAAATTACAACAAGATTGATTAAAAAAAACCAAACATAACCAACTAACGTCGGAAGAATTGCTCTCCAACGACTAGTGAGAGCTCTAGTTCTAATCAATTACGGCCTGCATCAGTCCGGGGGAGGGTAGCCTGATTGGCACTAAGAAATTAACTAAGGGGCTTCAAATAAACTCATTAGCGTTATTGTATACCACTACAGTAAGATTTAAATAGAAAAAAATAACACTAGTTTCGGCGCACTTATCATTTGACTTTTGGTACAAAATTGCCGCCAATTGATTTCAGCTGCATGTGGATGAGACAGAACTTAAGATGACGCAAAACGAAGAGAGTCGAGGGCCCAAAAGTAAAAACAAACGGTCAAGCAAAAACTTTGCATAAAAAGACACAAACGTTTACAAAAATTGCTTCTCTTCGAGAGCAATTACATAGCTTATCATTAAGTCTCCTCCCGTCATAAAATTAGGCGCGCAAAAACAACCTGTTGATGAAATGATGAGCAAACGGATATTAATAAACTGATTGACGTTGTATTAATTGCTCTTAATAAAAATCCAGCGGTCAAATTTGCTTTATATTTTTTTTAGCAGTATTGAGTTAAATTCAGATTTCTTTGGCTATGGAGCATAAGCTTCAGAATTGGAGGCTATATATAAAATCTACTATAATCGGGTATATTTCGATAAGCTAGTAAACAGTTTTGATTTATCAAGCGCAGTTGAGTTCAGCTGCTAAGATTTGTGAATAAGACCTATAGCACGTCGCATATAAAACTAGTCTTTATTGGTTTATTCCATGTTTTTGGTTTCGTTCTTCAATCCCAAATCTGTTCATTTTAGGCTTTTTCTGAGCAACTGCTCCTTGAAGTACTTTAGGCAGAATGAGCAGAGAATAAAACAAGCATAGAGAAATCAAAAACATCACAAAAAATGTTGAGCAAGCTCTTAACAAAAAGGAAGCCAATTAGATTTTTGACGAAAATACATAGTAGCAGAAAGTACTGAAATACAGTCCAAATCACCAGATGAAAACTTTAATACTTCTAGACCTGGCCAACCGACTGACCCAACATTAAAAGACAAACACAAACGGCTTCAAAAATTGAGAGAAACAAAGATAATAGCATTTAAAACGTATATACTTTTGCGATCCACATGTTGAATACCATTTAGGTTTTTGATCAAGAATTCCAGAACAAAAGAACAAAAAACTTGACATCTAAGAGAAAAATCGCTTGAAATATAAAAATCAAGTAGAAGCAGGCAAAACAAACAAACATTTTAAAAACTAGAAATTAGTAAAAAGAATACTGACCTAAAACTATTCGCAAGGTATCAACAAAACTGCAATAAAATCAAGTTACGATTGCAGCATAAAGCTCAATAAAAGTAGATCAATAAAATTACACAAAAAATTAAAACACAAAAGAGACAAACACAGCAAAGATCATCTACAAATTTGCACAAATTTAATAACATAGCTGGCAAATTGCCAGAAAATAGCCGCAATAGCTTCATAAATCTGTAGTCTCAAAAAGACGGTAAACAAAGGCAGACCAAAAAAGAAGCTTATTCTTTTCATTAAGGGCTGAGATGTTAAATTTGATTAAGAATCTGTATAAATTACTCTGCAACTTGCTGTCTCTATTTGCTGCTCTATAACCTTCAAGTAGAGTGACAAGCACTCATTTGACTTTATCTCTTTGAATTAAAGCAAAGAAATGTCAATTTCAGAGTGAGGAAGTGATTTTTAAGAGAGGTAAGTCAAGTATGACCAAAAAATTAATCACGCGAGTGAACAAAAAAACTAGCTCCACTAAGAGTGAAAAGTGACGTCACGCACCCAATTCAGTTGAAATTGCATGAACGAATGAACAAAAAGCAGATTTGAAGTGGTTATGACGTCACATGGTCGTAACAAAAATCTTGACGACGAAAGGAATAAAAGAAACCAAGAGAAGGCCAATAATAGCCTCAGCTATCGCTTCAGGGCTATTAAAAATGATTGTAGAGTTGTTGTCAAAACTAATGTTTGATGTCAAAACCAATGTTTGCCTCCCAAAACTGACCATGAACCCACGCACAACGTTTGAAGAAGCTTCACTGGCCTCTAAAAGTAGAAAAAACTAACATAGCCGACTATCGTCGGGTGAATTTCTCTCAAACGACCGGCCAGCGGTTGACACCGTCAGTAGCTAGTTTAGTGAGGCTAGCTTTAGTTCCATTGAAGGGGCGTGAGTTGAGGGCAGCGGGAGGTGCACCGCAGCGGGACGGGAGGGTGCAACAGTGGATTGGGTGGACGGATGTGGGGCGCTGGATGGAAGTGTGTGGGATCAATTTCTAAGAACCGTACTTCACACCATAATTATGTCTCATCGCATAATTGAAGACTAGTGGGCTGAACGTCTCTAAGTGAACTTTATGCAAAAGTTTTCTTCAAAAAACAACCGGCAGATTACTGGGTAATAGCCCCGAAATATACTGTAGAAGCTCTGCAGTTTAAAAGATCTCCAGGACCAGACAAAAACATTCATAATGAGATTTGGATTTCAAAGTTCGTTCTGGCTTTCGAATCAAAATTCAAAACTAACCTCAACTTAACCTTAAAGAGGCAGAAGTCTTTGAGTGAGGTAACTCATATAACAAAACTACAACAAAAATAGTCTAAAACAAAAATACAACAAGATTGATAAAAAAAATAAAACATAACCAACTAACGTCGGAAGAATTGCTCTCCAACGACTAGTGAGAGCTCTAGTTCTAATCAATTACGGCCTGCATCAGTCCGGGGGAGGGTAGCCTGATTGGCACTAAGAAATTAACTAAGGGGCTTCAAATAAACTCATTAGCGGTTATTGTATACCACTACAGTAAGATTTAAATAGAAAAAAATAACACTGGTTTCGGCGCACTTATCATTTGACTTTTGGTATAAAATTGCCGCCAATTGAGTTCAGCTGCTTGTGGATGAGAGATAATTTAAGATGACGCAAAACGAAGAGAGTCGAGGGCCTAAAAGTAAAAACAAACGGTCAAGCAAAAACTTTGCATAAAAAGACACAAACGTTTACAAAAATTGCTTCTCTTCGAGAGCAATTACATAGCTTATCATAAAGTCTCCTCCCGTCATAAAATTAGGCGCGCAAAAACAACCCGTTGATGAAAAGATGAACAAACGGATATTAATAAACTGACTGACGTTGTATTAATTGCTCTTAATTAAAATCCAGCGGTCAAATTTTTTTTAGCAGTATTGAGTTAAATTCAGATTTCTTTGGCTATGGAGCATAAGCTTCAGAATTGGAGGCTATATATAAAATCTATTATAATCGGGTATATTTTGTTAAGCCAGTAAACAGTTTTGATTTATCAAGCGCAGTTGGGTTCAGCTGCTAAGATTTGTGAATAAGACCTATATCACGTCGCATATAAAACTAGTCTTTATTGGTTTATTCCATGTTTTTGGTTTCGTTCTTCAATCCCAAATCTGTTCATTTTAGGCTGTTTCTGAGCAACTGCTCTTTGAAGCACTTTAGGCAGAATGAGCGGAGAATAAAACAAGCATAGAGAAGTCAGAAACATCACAAGAAATGTTGAGCAACAAAACTGCAATAAAATCAAGTTACGATTGCAGCACAAAACTCAATAAATGTAGATCAATAAATTTCTATAAAGTAGTCACAAAAAACTCAGAAAACATTAAAAAACACTGCAAACAAATAAAAATTTGCTTAAGAACACATTTTAACAAAAGAGACAAACACAGCAAAGATCATCTACAAATTTGCACAAATTTAATAACATAGCTGGCAAATTGCCAGAAAATAGCCGCAATAGCTTCATAAATCTGTAGTCTCAAAAAGAAGGTAAACAAAGGCAGACCAAAAAAGAAGCCCATTCTTTTCATTAAGAGCTGAGATGTTAAATTTGATTAAGAATCTGTATAAATTACTCTGCAACTTGCTGTCCCTATTTGCTGCTCTTAAATAACCTTCAAGTAGAGTGACAAGCACTCATTTGACTTTATCTCTGAATTAAAGCAAAGAAAAGCCAATTTCAGTGTGAGGTAAGTCATTTTTAAGAGTGAGGTAAGTCAAGTATGGCCAAAAATTTAATCACGCGAGTGAACAAAAAAACTAGCTCCACTAAGAGTGACAAGTGACGTCACGCACGCAATTCAGTTGAAACTGCATGAACGAATAAACAAAAAGCAGATTTGAAGTGGTTATGACGTCACATGGTCGTAACAAAAATCTTGACGACGAAATAATAAAAAAAACCAAGAGAAGGCCAATAATAGCCTCAGCTATCGCTTCGCGGCTATTAAAAATGATTGTAGAGTTTTTGTCAAAACTAATGTTTGATGTCAAAACCAATGTTTGCCTCCCAAAACTGACCATGAACCCACGCACAACGTTTGAAGAAGCTTCACTGGCCTCTAAAAGTAGAAAAAACTAACATAGCCGACTATCGTCGGGTGAATTGCTCTCAAACGACCGGCCAGCGGTTGACACCGTCAGTAGCTATTTTAGTGAGGCTAGCTTTAGTTCAATTGAGGTGGCGTGAGTTGAAGGCAGCGGGAGGTGCACCGCAGCGGGCCGGGAGGGTCCAACAGTGGATTGGGGGGACGGATGTGGGGCGCTGGATGGAAGTGTGTGGGATAAATTTCTAAGAACAGTCCTTCACACCATAAGTATGTCTCAAAAACAGTTTCTGTTAATCGCACAATTGAAGACTAGTGGGCTGAACGTCCCTAAGTGAACTTCATGCAAACTGGGCGCCACCTCTTTATCCCGTTTTTAAGACGAAAGTCAAACGGGTCAGACGAAAAATCTGCCAAGCGAAAAATTAAATAATAGAGAAAAACAGGATCAAAATGTTTGGTACAAATTGCTTTTGAGAGCAATTGTAAATGATTTCCCAAAAAGTACATGTTGAGTCATTTATAATGAAAACATTTCTAGTATAGCTCACTGTTAATGAGGATCACAGATGATGACATTACGCCACATAACAGCAGCTGAAGTGCGGCATCAACGGATAGAGAGAGAGAGAGAGATAAAGCGTGAACAATAAAGAAGGAAAAAGCCCCAACCGAAAAAGATAGGAATATTTTCCATGATGGGATTCGACTCAGCAACTTCTAGTTATCTAGCCTTGTTCGTAAATAAATAATATAGAAAAAACTGAAAAATCAAAACTAAAAACAATAGTTTTCAAATTCGCAGTAAAAAAAAATTTCAAAACCATTTTTGTCTCGAAAGTTCTAACAAGTAACCTATCTGCAAGACTTAAAAACTTACAATCTGGGTGAGCTAACTCATATAACAAAACTACAACAAAAATAGTCTAAAACAAAATTACAACAAGATTGATAAAAAAAATCAAACATAACCAACTAACGTCGGAAGAATTGCTCTCCAACGACTAGTGAGAGCTCTAGTTCTAATCAATTACGGCCTGCATCAGTCCGGGGGAGGGTAGCCTGATTGGCACTAAGAAATTAACTAAGGGGCTTCAAATAACCTCATTAGCGGTTATTGTATACCACTACAGTAAGATTTAAAGTGAAAAAAAATAACACTAGTTTCGGCGCACTTATCATTTGACTTTTGGTATAAAATTGCCGGCAATTGAGTTCAGCTGCTTGTGGATGAGACAGAACTTAAGATGACGCAAAACGAAGAGAGTCGAGGGCCCAAAAGTAAAAACAAACGGTCAAGCAAAAACTTTGCATAAAAAGACACAAACGTTTACAAAAATTGCTTCTCTTCGAGAGCAATTACATAGCTTATCATTAAGTCTCCTCCCGTCATAAAATTAGGCGCGCAAAAACAACCTGTTGATGAAAAGATGAGCAAACGGATATTAATAAACTGCCTGACGTTGTATTAATTGCTCTTAATAAAAATCCAGCGGTCCAATTTGCGTTATTTTTTTTAGCAGTATTGAGTTAAATTCAGATTTCTTTGGCTATGGAGCATAAGCTTCAGAATTGGAGGCTATATATAAAATCTATTATAATCGGGTATATTTTGTTAAGCCAGTAAACAGTTTTGATTTATCAAGCGCAGTTGGGTTCAGCTGTTAAGATTTGTGAATAAGACCTATATCACGTCGTATATAAAACTAGTCTTTATTGGTTTATTCCATGTTTTTGGTTTCGTTCTTCAATCCCAAATCTGTTCATTTTAGGCTTTTTCTGAGCAACTGCTCTTTGAAGCACTTTAGGCAGAATGAGCGGAGAATAAAACAAGCATAGAGAAGTCAAAAACATCAAGTTACGATTGCAGCAAAAAGCTCAATAAATGTAGATCAATAAATTTCTATAAAGTAGTCACAAAAAACTCAGAAACCATTAAAAAACACTAAAAACAAATACAAATTTACCTAGTATTTTCTTCAAAGCCTATTCAAAACATCTAAAATTTGCATAAGAACACATTTTAACAAAAGAGACAAACACAGCAAAGATTATCTACAAATTTGCACAAAATTAATAACATAGCTGGCAAATTGCCAGAAAATAGCCGCAATAGCTTCATAAATCTGTAGTCTCAAAAAGAAGGTAAACAAAGGCAGACCAAAAAAGAAGCCCATTCTTTTCATTAAGAGCTGAGATGTTAAATTTGATTAAGAATCTGTATAAATTACTCTGCAACTTGCTGTCCCTATTTGCTGCTCTTAAATAACCTTCAAGTAGAGTGACAAGCACTCATTTGACTTTATCTCTGAATTAAAGCAAAGAAAAGTCAATTTCAGTGTGAGGTAAGTCATTTTTAAGAGTGAGGTAAGTCAAGTATGACCAAAAATTTAATCACGCGAGTGAACAAAAAAACTAGCTCCACTAAGAGTGACAAGTGACGTCACGCACGCAATTCAGTTGAAATTGCATGAACGAATAAACAAAAAGCAGATTTGAAGTGGTTATGACGTCACATGGTCGTAACAAAAATCTTGACGACGAAATAATAAAAAAAAACCAAGAGAAGGCCAATAATAGCCTCAGCTATCGCTTCGCGGCTATTAAAAATGATTGTGGAGTTTTTGTCAAAACTAATGTTTGGTGTCAAAACCAATGTTTGCCTCCCAAAACTGACCATGAACTCACGCACAACGTTTGAAGAAGCTTCACTGGCCTCGAAAAGTAGAAAAAACTAACATAGACGACTATCGTCGGGTGAATTGCTCTCAAACGACCGGCCAGCGGTTGACACCGTCAGTAGCTATTTTAGTGAGGCTAGCTTTAGTTCAATTGAGGTGGCGTGAATTGAAGGCAGCGGGAGGTGCACCGCAGCGGGCCGGGAGGGTCCAACAGTGGATTGGGGGGACGGATGTGGGGCGCTGGATGGAAGTGTGTGGGATAAATTTCTAAGAACAGTCCTTCACACCATAAGTATGTCTCAAAAACAGTTTCTGTTAATCGCACAATTGAAGACTAGTGGGCTGAACGTCCCTAATTGAACTTTATGCAAACTGGGCGCCACCTCTTTATCCCGTTTTTAAGACGAAAGTCAAATGGGTCAGACGAAAAATCGGCCAAGCGAAAAATTAAATAATAGAGAAAAACAGGATCGAAATGCTTTTGAGAGCAATTGTAAATGATGTCCCAAAAAGTACATGTTGAGTCATTTATAATGAAAACATTTCTAGTATAGCTCACTGTTAATGAGGATCACAGATGACGACATTACGCCACATAACAGCAGCTGAAGTGCGGCATCAACGGATAGAGAGAGAGAGAGAGAGATAAAGCGTGAACAATAAAGAAGGAAAAAGCCCCAACCGAAAAAGATAGGAATATTTTCCATGATGGGATTCGACTCAGCAACTTCTAGTTATCTAGCCTTGTTCGTAAATAAATAATATAGAAAAAAACCGAAAAATCAAAACTAAAAACAATAGTTTTCAACTTCGCAGTAAAAAAAATAAAAACCATTTTTGTCTCGAAAGTTCAAACAAGTAACCTATCTGCAAGACTTAAAAAGTTTCCATGACCAGTAATGGTCGTTAAAAAAATGAAAAAATTTGGAAACAATTAAAATTTTTAACAAAAGCTTGTTTAAAATTTCAAGATATCAATATCATAGGAACAATTTCATTGTCTCAAGTGACTATCAAGTATCCCAGTTTCAAGCCTGAAATGGTTAAACTGGCTCAAAGATCCATACAACTGGAACACAAAAATTTTCCGAAAAATTGAAAATTTTTTCAAAAATTACTAAATTTGGAGTCATAAACATACTGATCACCATTCCATTAAATCTAGAAACTTTGCAGCAGCTTATTATAAAACCTTGGAGGAGGTCTCAGGGCCCCTGGTGCCGGACAAAATTCGAAAACATGAAAACATTGCTTAAATTCGTGGTATTAAAATCTTGAAAAACATTAAATTACATCTATAAACAATGCAGTAACATATTATGAAACCCTAGAGGAAGTTTCGTGGCTCTCGAGGCTAGAGAAACCTAAAAAAAATGACAAAAAATTTCAAAACTTGAAAAAAATGGCAAGTTTAAAAAATTCCAAAAAATTGTGATATTAAAAAGTTGAAAATTAATCCACGAACAAAAAAACTTTCCAGTAACTTATTATCGAACTCTAATGGATGTTTTCTGACCATTGAGGCTCAAAAAACCAGAAAAATGACAATAAATGCCAAAAAAGGAAAAATATGGCCAAAATTGTCAAAAAAAATGCTAAAATTAGTGATGTTAAAATCTTGCAAGACATTCCATTACATCTAGAAAATATACAGTAACCTATTTTCAAAGCCTAGAGGAGGTTCCTTGACACCTAGGGCTAAAAAAAATTAAAAAATGTCAAACATTTCAAAAAGCTAGAAAAAAGTGCAAAACAGTATAAATTTGCGTGTTCTTAGCGAGCGGTTGTTCGTCAGTAGCTAAACGGGGACGGGGGTTCACCGAGGGCTGATGGGAGAGGGAGGAGGGGGGGGGGCTGGGCAACAATGGAGTGGGGGGTAACAGCGCGGGGGGGGGAGGCGCAATAGTGGGGGGGGGGGGGGGGGGGGGGGTCAACAGTGGAGGGTTCTTCAACCTCTCAGAACCGCCCTTCACACCATAAGTTTAAGTCTGTTTATCCCGTTTTTAAGGACGAAAAGTCATAAGCGTCAGACGAAAAACCGGTCAAGCGAAAAATCGCATTAAAAAGACCGACAGGACTAATATATTTGCTACAAACTTATATTTACTACAAGTTCTGAATTACAAAATTTCATTGATTTAGCTAAAGAAGTAGAAGACCGCTATGACAAATGGACGTAAGAAATCACACCAAAGAATAAAAAAAACAAGTGAAACGGGAGTCAAACTAACGGAGGTGAAAACACATGATCGAAAAAGCCATTATTATTTGTTGAAACAGTATTCTCAGCGGTGTATAAAAATGTCTCACACGGTAAGATCGAAATCATCACTCCAATTTGACTTCAAGATCATCAAAAAGTTTAATGAAACAGACTATAAAAAACATAGAAGGACAAGTCCTGAATTAAAATCTGACGGAAAAGCCAAACTAAGGACCTATTCATCCCGCTGATTAGAAACACAAACAATAATAGCCAACGAAAAAAGGAATAGCAACAAAGAGACCACCAACATGAGCAGAACTCGAAAATTTACTTACATCAATCAAAGACATCATTGAACACATATCGTCTTAAGTTCACTGAACACATACCAAAAAAATGAAACACTAACATATGTTTATCATATTATTATACTATGTTATTAGACTAAGAGACAAGACAATATTAAAAACCTCCAAAACTCCCAAACTAAAAAATAGCGGGCAAATTGACAGAAAATTGCTGCGATAGCTTACTAGAACTGCAGTCTCCAAAAGAATAAGAAACGGCCGTTCAGAAGAAATTTCTTGTTTAACTAACTGCTGCGATCTCATATCTTGATTTCAAAAAAATCTATATAACCTATGTGATGTTTCTGTTAACTGTTTTGAAACAACCTCAAATGAGATTAAAATACCCCTAGTTGACTTCAACAGCTCCAACTAAAGACAGCTAATTCAATTTGAAAGTTACGAGCTTATTTTTGACAGAGGAAAGTCACATATGACCAAAAGTAATTACGCAAAATAACGAATAACTGGTTCCACGAAGTGCAAAAACTGACGTCGAATACGCAAAATTCAGTCTACATTGCGTGAATGAATGCAGGAACAAAAAGAAATTTAACATAGCCGGCAGATTGCCGGAAAACCTGGGAAAGAATAGTTGCGAGTCGTATTATAGAGATAGAAAGATATTAATCTAAATTGAAAAAAAAATCTCCACGCCTCTAAAAAATAGATGTACAAAAACATTCCGCGATCAATTAATAAAGATTGATAAAAATCAAACTCAATCACGCAAAATAAAAAATATCTGGTTCCACAAAGTGCAAAAACTGACGTCGAATACGCAAAATTCAGTCTACATTGCGTGAATGAATGCAGGAACAAAAAGAAATTTAACACAGCCGGCAGATTGCCGGAAAACCTGGGAAACAATAGTTGCGAGTCGTATTATAGAGATAGAAAGATATTAATCTAAATTGAAAAAAATCTCGACGCCTCTCAAAAATCGATGTACAAAAACATTCCAGGATCAATTAATAAAGATTGATAAAAATCAAATTTAATCACGCAAAATAAAAAATAACTGGTTCCACGAAGTGCAAAAACTGACGTAGAATACGCAAAATTCAGTCTACATTGCGTGAATGAATGCAGGATCAAAAAGAAATTTAACATAGCCGGTAGATTGCCGGAAAACCTGGGAAACAATAGTTGCGAGTCGTATTATAGAGATAGAAAGATATTAATCTAAATTGAAAAAAAATCTCGACGCCTCTCAAAAATCGATGTACAAAAACATTCCGGGATCAATTAATAAAGATTGATAAAATCAAATTAAATCACGCAAAATAAAAATTAACTGGTTCCACGAAGTGCAAAAACTGATGTAGAATACGCAAAATTCAGTCTACATTGCGTGAATGAATGCAGGAACAAAAAGAAATTTAACACAGCCGGCAGACTGCCAGAAAACCTGGGAAAGAGTTGCGAGTCGTATCATAAAGATAGAAACAGATACCAATCTAAATTGAAAAAAAAAATTGACGCCTCTCAAAAATCTATGTACAAAAACATTCCGCAATCAATTAATAAAGATTGATAAAAAATCATTCCAGAGAAGCCTTTTTATTAGGGACCTTTATTACACGTATGAGTTCCTTTGACCTTATATTAACTCAAATTAAACTTAAGTTTTAAAGTGCAAAAGTCCTTGTAATGGGTGAGGTAAGTCACGTATGATCAAAATCGAATCACGCAAATAACAAAAACTTTTGGCGGAGAGGGTGAACAATGACGTCACGCGCGCAAAAAGTATTAGTAAGATGAAGAAGTGATTCAGAAAATTTGACTTCTTCAGCTTTGCTGTGCGAACAAGTAAAAAACAAAAGAGCGACACGTTATTACAGAAAAAACCAAGAGCACCGCAATATAGCTCCGCTCAGCTTACAGCTTCACATCTATAAAAAGGATCATGACGTCATATGGTCGTCACAAAAGTCTTGATGACGAAATACACAAAAGTACGACAAGTCCTGAATTACAATCAAAACAATAAAATTAACCCGATACTTTAAAAACAAGCACATCAGACGAACAACTCCTGTTAGCTATAAAAGCATATTACCATACGTACAAGAAAATGAAAAAATCTTAAATACAAATTGCTTTCCGCTCCTTTTAGAAAATTTTTAGCGTCATTACATCCAAGAACAACAGTTGAATTAAACATACCCGGCAGCTTGCCGGAAAATAGCCGCCGTTGATTCCAATAAGCATGACTGGGATTGAAAGAATAGATATTGAAAAAAAAGACTTTTGCACAGAAACATTATTTAAGTCCAATTTATTTTGATGGCATTTCGTAGTTGAACATACTTCTATCTCTTAGAGAGAGGCTACTATCAAAACCAATAAGCATTAGAGATGGTAACTAAGACTTAGAGGAACGACATTCAAATAGCGGGCATCTAAAATTGGGCTTTATGGGTTTATCCCATTTCAATATCTGACTTTTTATACTGACTCGGTTCATTTTTAATTGCTTTGCTGAGCAACTGATGTTCAAAATCACTTTTAGCAGAATGAGAGAAGAGAAAAAACTAGCCTAGAGAAGTCAAAAAGATTTCACGCAAAAATAATGAAAAAGCGGCAAAATGAGGTAAAGCGAAACATTTTTTGCCCGACGAAGTAAAAAAAATATAGGAGCGCTATAACAGCTGGCTGAGAAGATGAGGGCGGCTATTAAACACATTCTATTATTCCAAATCAAAATTCTCATCCCATGAGATCTGTCATTAATACGACCCAGTGAAAAGTAAAAACAAAAAACAACAATGGGCAAAACTCTCAATAAATTTAATATTATATCACAGGAAACAGCGTGGAAAACCATCTGCAATTTTTTTTATAAAATCATTATCACTAGAAAGCCGAAGAAACTTTTCATTAATTACATTTGTGACTAAACAAACAGCAAAAAGTCAACTTCTAGAAAGTCAGTAGATATCAGCTAAAAGAAGGCCGATGAGATCTGCCAGTGTATTGCGCAAGCAACAGGACATCAAAAAACAAATAAGAGCAAAATAATGTTCGAGTCATAAACAACATTTCCTGTCAAACAAACCACTCCAACAACTTGACTATTATTTCATAGCAAACCCAAACATAGCCGGCAGATTGCCGGAAAATAGCGGCGATAGACGCTTGTGGCCTACCATGAAAGAAAACAACTAAACAAACCCGGCAGATTGCCGGAAAATAGCCACCGTTGATTCCAATAAGCATGATTGGGATTGAAAGAATAGAAGATACTGAAAAAAAAAAGATTTTTGTACAAAAACATTTTTTAAGTCCGATTTATTTTGATGGCATTTCGTAGTTGAACAAACTTCTGTTTCTTAGAGAGAGGCTACAGGGGCTACTATCAGCACCAATAAGCATAAGAGATGGCAACTAAGACTTATAGAAACGACGTTCAAAAAGCGGGCATCTAAAATTGGGCTTTATGGGTTTATCCCGTTTCTATTTCTGACTTCAATTGTTTATTCTGACTCTGTTCATTTTGAATTGCTTTGCTGAGCACCTGATGTTCAAATTAACTTTCAGCAGAATGAGAGAAGAGAGAAACTAGCCTGGAGAAGTCAAAAAGATTTCACGCAAAATGCTGAAAAAGCGGCAATATGGTAAAGCGGAAAAAAGTTCGATGAAGTAAAAAAAAATAGGAGCGCTATAATAGCCGGCAGAGAAGATGAGGGCGGCTATTGAAGATATTATATATATATATATATATATATATATATATATATATATATATATATAAACGCTCGAAACTTAAAATACATGTTCTAAGTAGTGCTAAAATCATAAAGACCAATAGCTACAAACTGAAACAAGAAAATTAATTCGTGGCCCATTAGAAATTGGAAGACTTGTCATTAATGACATCTAAAACAGGACAACAAAAAGAACAACAAATACAGCCAAAACTGAAAAAATCAAGACAATAAATCTCCAAAAATCGTAAAGAATCTTTTTTGAGAACAAGTAGCGTTAAGGTTCAAAAGTAGCAGCTATGAAATCTTATGAACAAACCAACCCTTAATAAACTTCATTTATGTTTCAAAAGAAAGCCAGCGAGACCTCTAACTAATGATTCTAAGTACAAGACAATGAAAAACAACAACAAAAACGGTCAAACCTGAAAAATTCCACATTAATTTTGAATACAAGTAGCGTTAAAATCATTGTAATGAACTTTGATAACCGAATGCATTATGACTTAATGATCGGGCTTCAAATGTTTCCCGTTTCTTTTGATTTTGCTCTTTTGACTTTGACCGTATTCAATACATTACGTATTTCAACACCTGAAAAAATTGAAATCCATTTAGTTGAATCATTGAATGGAACAAGTCAGATGTCAATTGTGAAAAGCGTGACTTATGTAAAACTAAAAACGTGATCAAAAGGAAAAGTAAAACTAAAACAAGAAGAGCGCCTAATAAAAATTTATAAAAAAATCCGGCAGATTGCTGGAAAATAGCCACCGTTGACGCGCTTGATGCATGTCGGGATTGAAACAGAACAAAAGAAGAGATAAATTGACAAAATTTATTCTATTTTTTTTCAGTGTCCAAAAGTGAGCAGCTAGCAAAAAATCTAACGAACATTGATAACCTAATTTTCAATGACTTAATGACCGGGCTTAATCGGTTTCTCCCGTCTCCTCTGATTTTGATCTTTTGACATTGACTGTATTCACTATCTTGCGTAGTTCATTGAGTGAAAGGATTTAAAAACCATTCAGTTCAAACAGTGAGTGACGTAAGTCAGAAGTAAAACGTGAAAGGTGAGACATGCAAAACGAAAAACGCCATCAAAAGGTAAAGCGAATTAAAAAAACACTAGCGCGAAATCGAATTTTTGTTCAAACACCGTTTTCTCACTCTACTTTAAATTTAGAGCGAAAAAATTCACGCCGCAAAACCACTCGCTTTTTCGCTCCATTCACTGTTTCGGCATGACCAAAACCACTACTCCAATTTGAATTCAAAAATCATGAAAATATGTGAAAAGATCTTTAAGACAGCGCCCCAATACAATTCAATTTCTTTGAATTGTAAAAAAGGAGAGCGCCTAAATAATAGCCATGAGAGGCTGACGGCGGCTATTAATAATTACTTCAAACTTAATTCGCGATCAATTGACCAGACTCGGCGGATTGCCCTAAAATATCCACCATATATTTTACATTACCCCAATTGTGATTTAAAGAACAAAAAATGAAAGCTGATTTAAAATTAATTTAGAAATATTTTGCTGTCAATTTGTAGGGCATCTAACATTGGGCTTTATCCCATTTCCATTTTGAATTTCGCTTTCCGATACTGACTTTGTTGATTCTAGATAATTATTCCAAGAAGCTGCTGCTTAAAAACGCTTTCAGAACCTTGAGCAGAGTGAAACCAGCCTACGTCAAAAAGCTTACACACAAAATATTTAACAAGCTTTGAACTAAACTAAGGTAAAAGCGAAACAAAAGTTCGACAAAGTAAAAAACAATAGGACCGCTATAATAGCTGGCAGAGAAGAGGAGGCCGGCTATTAATTAGTATTGAATTAGTATTTAAGAATGTCGTCAAGCAAAATGCGCATTTCAATATTCCGTGAATGGAATAAAACAAGTCAATAGGCAAAAAATGCTACAATAGCCTTAAAACCCTCAACGCAGCAGAAAAAGCTTCAAATTGGCACACAACCCATATTAATTACCCATAAACTTCAAGATTCTATCTCTATCAAACCAAGCCTACAATTATTATTACAGCCAATACAATCTGTTAACGGAAAAGTTAAAAACGAAAAAGCTGCTTGAAAAAACTTCACGAATAAAAAAAACCAGCTGACTAAATTTTTTTTCCACAACTCAATTTCTTTCTCTCTTCATGACAGCGGTATGAACAAAAATCCACTCTTTTCGATCTACTCCAATTTTGTCGGATATCACTCGAATAAAATTGATTTAAAAAGACGCTTCTCCAATACTCTTCTTCGAGTCGTAAAAAATAGGTCCGCTATAATAGCCGCAAGAAAAAGAGTTCAGCTTTTAAATACTGACCGACTACCGCCTAATGATGCACTTCCACTCGTACCCGGTCCACCAACTGCACCCACGCCACCTCCCCCTCCACTTGTAGGAGGACTGGAGTCTCCTCTTCCTAAAGCAGTTCTGCGCAGTACCTTGTCCGTGCTGCGTCTGGCTGCTGTGGCACCTGCTCCACTGGTTGCATCTCGACCACTTGTAGACCCGCTCTTCAAATTATTATTGCTGAAATATATCTATTGCTTGAAGGCAATTTCGGCAGATATAAACAAATATCTCATAACCATTTGAGTTAGAGCGAGAAAAAAATAGAAACTTCCGCTGTTGAGATCTAAAGATTCGAAGGAGATGTATGATAAAGAACCAAGATTTGCAAAAACTGTTCCCTAAGAAGAAATTTTGCCTTGTTCTCAAATCTTACAATTTTGTACATGATTTCACTTCGCAAAATGAGTGAAAGAAGGTATACTCCCAGAACTCAACAGCAAAGTTTTAGGAGTACAAATGGTTTTCTACATTTAATTAGCTGAACACTAGTTTTCTCTCCCATAAACGAACATTCGAAAACTTTAATTTTGTTTTTCTAAGTTTTTCTATTTACCCAAAAGGTTGGGTGCTGAGGTGAGAAAGAGAGATTCGCCCGACAACTTCACTGTTCCAGTTAGCCTGTGGTTGCGGTTGAGGGGCAGGTGGCTGTTGGCTACTACCACTGTTGTTGTGAGAGTTGGATCTGTCTTTCGCACCAGAGGAAGATGAGGATGATGATGGACTGAATAGATCGTACTCCAACTGTAACATGTGCAAACTATAATGACAAGTCTCATTTGTAATATCACTGAACACATTGTTTCGCCATCTTCCAATCACATCTCCGGGGCGTTTTAAAGTTCAAACAAACAAAGAGTTACTTTTGTTGCCTAATTTTACATCTGAGAGGCAAGATTATATCAACCTATATCAACATAAAGCAATATGTTTTGCTGTAGATTTTTTTCCCAAAGAAAGTTTTAACGAAAGAAATCTATTTTCTTCCTGACTATAATAGATATAATCTAAATACGAAGTAACATAGCCGGCAGATTGCCGGAATAGCTGCGAAATAGACTTGCGTGCTGTAAAATACAGATGGAAAAAGATAAAAAAAAATGAGTTGAAAGAAGTTATCGCCGCCGCCTATAAAACTTACAAGTTTAATTCAAAGGAGGTTGTTTTTGGGTGCAAAAAATGTTTCACTGCCGCGGCTCGAACGTCCGATCTCCTAATTAACCGCCAGTCGCCTTCACAACTCGGCTGTCGGAACATACAATATTACTTCTTACAATCAACTTTGTTTTAGCAACCGACAACTTCTAAATGACCGCAATTTAGGTCACGCAGAAAGCGTAAAATCAAGCGCGAAAAAAACCATTTAAGCAATGACGAGACAGTATGTTCTAGAACAAATGTAAAACGAAAATGGAGCGTGAGACGACAAAACAATAAAACCAAGAGCACCGCAATATAGCTACGCTCAGCTTACAGCTTCGTAGCTATAAAAATGATTTAATGTTATAACGGCAAAAAAACGTCCGAAGAAATTACGAATGCAAATATTTTTTTTAAAAAAAAACTTTCCTTTACATCCAATTCTCAAATACTATAGAAGGTTCGAAAAACCAGGAAATTTCAATTTTTTTCAGATAATAAGAGAACAGATATGTTCTCTTATTATCTGAAAAAAAATGAAAATGTAATCAATTGGTATTCTTACATACCTTTAAGCAACAGATTTCTACTCCATTCCCAATTTAGACAATAAAACAAAATGGTTCACAATTGGCAATAAATAGTCTAAAAACCCACAAAACAGTCGCAAAACCTTCAAAAGTTCAAATTACAAAAAAATTTTAATATGCAATCAAAACAATATTAATATAACTATCAAAGTCTATTAAAAATTTAAAAGTAAATAAAGAAATACTGATTAAAAGAGGGAGACCAGAACAAACATTTCGCTCGCTTGAATTTAGTTCCTGGCTCTCTCGAAAACAGCGGTAAAAAAAATAACCAATGTCACTCCGCTCCGCCCTTCAACTTTGTTCAAATACAAATTTAAGCACATAGCCGGAATCAGTCCGAAACAAAAATTGGCATGGAACTCACCCAAATACACACTTAGCTAAACCATTTAAATTGATTATCTTCAACAAATAAATTCTTAATTGCAAAGGAGGTAAAAACCCTCAATTTTAAAGGAAGTTAATAGCAAAATCTGATCATTTTTTTCGAAAAAATTCCAATATCAAAAAACTATGTTAAACTCAGGAACACGAGGCAATGACTGAAAAAATGGAGAAAATAATAAGGAAGATACATACCGAAAAATCCAAGGGAACGGGAAAAACGATTAAAAAGATGAAAACTTCAAAATCTGCACACCACTTTCTACACAAATACTCCAACCTACAGCCGCGCTACATTTGCTCAATAAAGACCTTGACATAATGTGTCTCTAAGTTCAGTAACAACAAACATGACATAAAGCACACTAAAGAACAATAAAATTTCCAATAATCAAAGAATCGAATTTAAAAAAATTAATATAGAAAACAAAAGATTCAATTCTGTATCAACAGGCGAATTTAAAAAATTTATGTCTCCTCTTAGTAACATTACTCCGAAAAAAATTCAAAAACAGCATTGGATTAGAAAAACTATCCAGAATTACTAAAAAAAAATAGGAAAGAAATCTTCAAAGTTAGACAAAAACATGCCACAGCCTGACACCATTTTACCAGATCTATTGACATAAACAACGTAAAAATGACTCCAATCAAATCAAAAGATCAACAGAGCCACTGTAAGGACTAACTCCGAACAAAAATTTCCGGTTCAATCAAAATTACAAAAAATGCTAAAAACGAAAAAGCGAAATGACAAAGTCGAATATATAGTTAACGACAGTGAAACATTAACGCTCTTTAATCTGCCTCCACTCTTTTGAGACAGTGCAGCAAACACAAAAATTAAGGCTCATAAAAAATTCGCTCAAAAATTAATCGTACCTGTCCTCATTCAACAGAATTGTTCCAATAAAACATGATTAACCGACAATACTGACAGAAACGACAGCTAAGAGACTAAAAACTTTTAAAAAACGACAGAAAATTATTAATGAAAAATGAAAACAGCGCCGCCGCGATAGAAACCCTTGATATTCATTGAAATTCAGAAAATGAAAACTAAAGAGTGGTAAATTAACCGCCTGTTATTTTCGAGAAATCCAAATCTTATACACCGAGTGTCATTGCTAATTGACTTATGAAGGAAAAGTCTCCGTGTAGAGCTGTTAAAATTATATATTCAAGATTATAAAAACATAAACCAACTAGCGTCGGATGAATGGCTCTCGAACAAGAGACGAAGGCAATTTAATTTAGAGGGAGTGTAGCTTAATAACGTTTTATGGGTGCAAAAATCTTCCTCACAGGGGTTCGAAACCGTGACTTCCAGGTTGGCAGTCTGACCTCTTAACCACTCAGCTACAATGGCTTTGAGTTCCCTTTCGCTCACAATCGCTTTCACTAAAGAACTGTTTTTCAGAACGAGAGCAACTTGATCACTAAAATAGAATAACTTAAGTGTAAAAAAACTCAAGAACTCAACAAATAAAAAGCTTGCACAACAGCGCAAAAACGGTTGAGTAAACAGTTTGCATAAAAAGGCCAACACCTTTGCATTAATTTCTTCAAACTTTGTTCGAAAGCAATTATTCAAACACGAACTAAGTATTCAAACACGAACGATTCAAGAGATAGATCAATTAAGTTTGCGCCACCTTTAGATACACTCTTTAGATACACAATTATCTTCACTTAAGAAAAAATTTTAATCTTTAAAGTTCATTAAGTGAATGCAGAGGCCAATTTGTAGACTAGATAAGTCGAAGACTTATCACACAATTGCCATAAAACCTGACGCAAAATTGAGCAGCACGTCACGCACACAAATGGAATCGCACATCAGAGTCACCCAACAAAAAAAAAATTCAAACGGTGACCAAAAGCAGTACTCCAGTTTGACGGCTATTAAAAATTCTCTGTGCGGCTATTAAAAATAGAAACTACGTGAACTCTATGTATAAAAACCAGAAAATTACAAAAACTGCTATAAAGCGTTTAAAACGGCAACACGACAAAAATGAAGCCAAAATGTTTCTTAATGACTATTAAATGTTCAAAAGTTTAAATGTTTAAAAATGTCCCCAAACTCAAACTAACTTGATAACATGCCAGATACTACTTGTTTGAAAAAAATTGAGTTAAAACTTTAAAAAAACTCCAGTATAAATAACGCGTTTTCGCGAAAAAAATGCTGGCTGAGCACAAATTTTCTCATGCCAATTTTTCTCGCTCTGACTCATAGCCGGTAGAATACCGGAAGCGACTCGAATCCTCAAGCAAAATAATCTCTACCCTAACTGGGAATAAAGCGTGAAGAAAAACATCTCCAATTTTCTCACTTCTTTTGACTCTTGCTCAACGATTGTCATAAACGATTGTTTTCACTTGCAGAATTGACTTTATGTCCTGTTTCAGTGACAACTGAATCAATTAAACAAACCCAGCAGATTGCCGAAAAATAGCCGCCGTTGATTCCAATAAGCATGATGGGGATTGAAAGAATAGAAGATATCGAAAAAAAGATGTTTGTAGAAAAACATTTTTTAAGTCCGATTTCTTTTGATGGCATTTCGTAGTTGAACATACTTCTGTTTCTAAAAGTGAGGCTACAGGGGCTACTATCAATAACAATAAGCATAAGAGATGGTAACTAAGACTTATAGGAACGACGTTCAAATAGCGGGCATCTAAAATTGGGCTTTATGGGATTATCCGGTTTCTATTTCTGACTTCAATTTTGATTCTGACTTTGTTCATTTTGAATTGCTTTGCTGAGCAACTGATGTTCAAATTCACTTTTAGCAGAATGAGAGAAAAGAAACTAGCCTAGAGAAGTCAAAAAGATTTCACGCAAAATGCTGAAAAAGCGGCAAAATGGTAAAGCGAAAAAAAGTTCGACGAAGTAAAAAAATAGGAGCGCTATAACAGCCGGCTGAGAAGATGAGGGCGGCTATTAAAAAACCAAGATCAACATAATTCTTCGAGTAAAAAATCTCGTACTTCTCTTCGAGTCGCGCCCCCAATACAGTTTACATGCTTTGAGTTGTAAAAAAAAGGAGCACAATAATAGCATAACTAATTACGAAATGCACCTTTCAAATAAAAAAGATAGCTGGCAGATTGCCAGAAAATAGCCGCAATAGGTTTGTAGATCTGCAGTCTCAAAAAACAGTAAAAGAGATAGACCAAAAAAATCGTCTTTTCATTGAAGGCTGATATGTTATATTTTGATTAGAAATCTGTATAAATATTTGCTGCCTCTATTAGCTGCTCTCTAATAACCTTCATTTAGATTGACACACACCCATTTTGACCTTATCTCTGTGAATTAAAGTAAATAAAAGTCAATTTCAAAGTGAGCAAGTCATTTTTGAGAGTGAGGTAAGTCAAGTGTCACCAAATATTTAATCACGCGAATGAACAAAAAACTCTCTCCACTAAGAGCGAAAAATGACGTCACACACGCAGTTAAGTCGAAATTGCATAAACGAATGAACAAAAAGCAGATTTGAAATGGTTGTGACGTCATATGGTCGTAACAAAAATAGCGACAACGAAATAAAAAACATAGCAGGACAAGTCCCGACGTACAATTCAAATAATTTTCATTGACTAAACAGAAAACTAGACCTAGAACGGACTATAAATGAATTGGGAAAACCATTTAGAAAAAATCCCATCCGAAAAATCGAAAAAACAATCAAAATCAAAGTGAAATTGCCGCATGTGAACAAAAAACATAAAATTAGAGCGAAAAAAATTCACGCCGCAAAACCACTCGCTTTTTCGCTCCATTTCCTGTTTCGGCGAGGCTTAAATCACTACTCCAGTCTGACTTCAAAAATCATGAAAATGCGTGAACAGATCTTAAAAAAAGACAGCGCCTCAATACAATTCAAATTCTTTGAATTGTAAAAAAAAATAGGAGCTTAATAATAGCCGCCTGGAATTGCTGACGCGGCTATTCAAAATTCACTAATATTTTATGACAAAATTTTAAAGTCATAAAAGTATTAGCTGCTTGCTGAAGAACTCCAGTAATTGTTAAAAAACAAATGCACTAGATTTCCAACACAATGATAGCACTCAAGAAGAGATACGATGGAAACCGAAGTCAAATTGACGCATATACAAAATTCATTCACAAAACCCGAAAATTGTTTAAGTACGCATGTGAACAAAAAAACCACTACCGAGAGATAAAAATTTAATTCAAACAAAAAACTAGGCCTAGAATGAGCTGTGAATGGCTTGGGAAAACCATTTAGAAAAAAATTCCGATCCAAAAAATCGAATAAACAGTAAAAATCAGAGTGAAATTGCCGCATGTGAACAAAAAACTACTACTGAGAAACCGAATTTTTGTTCAAACACCGTTTTCTCACTCTACATTAAAATTAGAGCGAAAATAATTCACGCCGCAAAACTACTCGCTTTTTCGCTCCACTTCCTGTTTCGGCGTGACCAAAATCACTACTCCAATTTGACTTCATAAATCATGAAAATGTGTGAACAGATCTTAAAAAAAACATAGCCCGAAGAATTCCGGAAACGACTCGAAGAATGGTTATAACTAAACAATAAGAAGAACTATTGTAAACCCTTAACCTCCACAAACGGCATTAAGAATTTAAGGAAGAATAGAAACGGAATTCAAAAATAAATTGAATAAAAAACTAGAAAAACTGAATGAGTTTTTTATAATAGTACAAGGAAACAAAGCCGAGTACAATTTCTTTGCAATTAGGGTAATAAAAAGCTCGCAAAACAACGGGAAAGTCATTGTAGGCTAAGAAACTTGTCTAAGACTAAAAAAAAGAGAAAAACTGCAAAAAGAATAAGAAAAATGGTTTAAAATTTTTCAAATTTTCTGTCAATTTTCCTAAGAAAAAAATGATTCATACCAATAACACTTTAGTCAATTGGTATCTGAATATTCCTTAAGTAACAAGCTTTTATTCAAATCCCATTAAAGCATTAAAACAAAAAACAGGCGAAAAATCATTAAATTTTGTCTAAAAATCAGCAAAACTGATCAAAAACCGCCAAATTAGCATTAAACTCAAATCAACTACTTGAAACCTTCAATTCCTATCAAAACAAACCTAAAACTAATACAATATCATAATCAAACTTCATAACCATCAAAAGTTGCAAAAAAAACTGCTTTTAAAAGCCGTACGTGAACAAAAAAGTTTCGCTCGCTTATAGAAAATTTTTTCACACATCAATTTCTCGCTCTCTCAAAAACAACGGTATGAGCAAAAACCCCTCTCTTTTCGCTCCGCTCTTCACTTTTGTTCAGCGCCAAAATCACTTCGAATTTGTTCACGCGTTTCATTTCCCGCCTCAAAAATCACTCCAATAAAATTGATTAACCTCTTCGAGTCGTAAAACAAGACAGCGCCCCAATACAATTCAAATTCTTTGAATTGTAACAAACTCTTTGAATTGTAAGAAACCAAGAGAAGGCCAATAATAGCCCCAGCTATCGCTGTGCGGCTATTAATAAGCAACTAACCTGCACAGTGTTTCCTCTTTGCAAAACGAGAGACATATCAATAGAGCAAGCAGCCACGGTCTTGTATCCAAACACGGTAGTACCCTTGATACGATTGCGTCTTTGGATTAGGAGAATCAATTGGTTCCCACTTCCTCCTCCCCTCGAACTCATCATGGAGGACGATGCTCCGCTATTAGCACCAGAACTCGCAGTCCCACTGGCTCCTCTTTCCTTCTTCACACTGTGAGAGTATACCATCTCCACCTGTTACAATAATTTAATTTTAGAATAAAATTTCTCTCATCACTCGAATTATTCTAGTGTTTGCCATTCTTGATTCTTGAATCGCTGGCAGAGGGATTAATGTTTTGAAAAATTTTGAAAACAGGAAAATAAAAATATGCATGGATCAAGGAAAAGATTGAAGAAAATTACAGCAAAAAACAGCAGGACAAGTCCTGTCGTACAATTGAAAGAATTATCATTGACTAAAGACAAAACTAGACCTAGAACGAACTACGAGTGAATTGGGAAAACCAATTCCAAAACAATCAGATCAAAAAAAGAACAAAAAACAGAAAATCAATGTCAAAACGCCGCATGTGAACAAAAAAACCACTGACCTGAAAGGGGTTAGAACCATCGACCTCCAGCATAGCAGTCAGACATCTTAACCACTAGGCTACAATCACGTTGTTACTGAACCTCTAGCAACCACTTTTATATTAACAACAAGATTCATTTCAGAACGATAGAAATCACGTGAGGCCTCAACTGGAGCTTGAAAAAGTCACTTGAGAAGTCACAAAATTCTGGAACAAAAGCGCAAAAATGTTCAAGGGAAAATTTTGCATTTAAGAACATAACCGACTAACGTCGTGCGAATTGCTCTCAAACGACCGGCCAGCGGTTGGCTTTGTCAGTAGCTAGCGACAGTTTAGTGAGGCCAGCTTTAGCTTGATTCGACTCTGCAACTTTTAGTTTTCTAGCCTTTTCAATAAATAAATCAAAAACTGATATTTTGAAAAACTGCAAAATATTGCAAAATTTTAAAAAAGCTTCCAGATTTCGCATTAAAAATGTTCAAAACTATTTTTTGTCTCAGGATTTATGTCAAGTAACTCATCCACTTGACTTGAAAAGCTTCGTTGGCCAGTAACGATCGTAGAAGGACAAAAATATTCAAAAATTTTGAAAACAGTAGCAAACTTTACCAAAATCTTGCTGAAAAATCAATATCTTAAAATCTTCGAAACAATTTCATTGTCTCAAGAGACAATCCAGTATCCCTTTCAAGCTTCAAATAGTTTCACTGGCTCATAAAGATCCAAAAACTGGAAACATAATAATTTTCCAAAAATTTGACAAAAATTAAATTGCTAGAAAACTGTTAAAGCTGGAGTCATTAAAATATTGATAATCATGCCATTAACTCTAGAAACTATGCGACAGCCTATCATCAAACCTTGGAGGAGAACTAGGACTATGGTGCCGGAAAAAGGATGAAAAATTCAAAAAGATTAAAAAAACTTGAAAAAATTGAAAATATGTTTAAAATTGTTGTTATTAAAAACTTGAAAAACATTCAATTACATCTAGAAGCTATGCAGCAATAATCACACGCTCGAGGAGGTTCGCTGTCATTTTTTAGTTTTCTCCAGGTTGGAGAAACCTAAAAAATGACAAGTTTCCAAAAAAAAACTTGAAAAAATTGCAGGTTTTGTAACCTATTATCAAACCCTGGTGGAGTTTCATCAAAAAATTGCTAAAATTCTTGATTTTAAAATGTTGAAAACCCTTCTATTACCACTAGAAGCTATGCAGTAACCTATTATCAAACCCTGCAGGAGGTTCGTTGGCCCTTGAGGTTGGAGAAACCTAAAAAATAACAAAAAAATTTAAAATAGAAAAATTGAAAGTTTTATCAAAATTTTGCTAAAATTTGTAATAATAAAATGATGAAATCCATTCCATGGCCAATAAAAATTTTTGGTAACCTATTATCAAATGCAATAGGAGACTTCCTGGCTCTTGGGTATCGGAAAACTTAGATAATGATAATAAATTTTATAAATTTGAAGTCAAGTTTTATCAAAAAATTGCAAAAATTCGTGATGTTAAAACGCTGAAAACCAATCTATTACCACTAGAAGCAATGCAGTAAGCTAATACTAAACCCTGCAGGAGGTTCACTGTTTCTTGAGACTGAAAGAACCTAAAAAAATTGAAAAAATGCAAGTTTTATCAAAAAAAAATGCTTAAACGTGTCATATTAAAAAATGAAAGCTATTACTTAGCAATTAAATTTTTTTCAGTAACTTATTTTCAAATCTTAAGGAAGTTTTCTGCCCCTAGCGTCCGGAAAGACGTGAATAATGAAAAATCAATGAAAATTATTGAAAAAAATTTGCACGTTTTGTCAAAAAATGCTAAAATTCGTGATGCTAAAATGTTGAAACAACTGCACTATCATTAGAAATTATGCAGTAGCCTATTACAAAACCCTAGAGGAGGTTCCTTGACACCCAGGGCTTAAAGAACTCAAAAACTGACAAAACTTTTCAAAAAACTTGAAAAAAATGCGAGAATTAATATAAAATTGCGTTTTTAGCGATCGGTTGTTCGTCACTTAATGCCCGCTGGGCGCTACCTGTTTATCCCGTTTTTGAGGACGAAAAGTCAAAAGCGTCAGACGAAAAATCGGTCGAGCGAAAAATCGCATAAAAAAAGACCGACAGGACTAATATAATTACTACAAACTTCGTTTGAGAGCAATTAACCAACACGTTTACAATGATTTCCTTAAATTTCGTTCGAGAGCAATTAAAAATAGATCACCATAACTCCTCTTCGAGTCGTAAAAAGACAGCGCAGTAATACAATCTAAAAATTTTGATTGTAAAAAAAGAGAGTGCCTAAATAACAGCCGTGGAGAGGCTAACGACAGCTTTTAATAAAATGTTGCAGCCCAATCAGCAAATTTAAGCTAATCTTATTTTTGTGCTATTAACTGCCTCCAAAATTTAATGTCAAGATAAGTTTAACAAACAAGTTTTCTTTAGTGCTCGTTTACTGCTACACTATCTGTTGCAGTTTTGTACAGTTCTTTGATTTCAGCGCTGTCAGAGAATTCAATGAAACCCATTAGTTTATAGATTAAAAAGGAAACTTTCGAGTTTGATATACCATCAGAAATCGTCAGATTGCAAAATTTTTGGGCAACCAATTTGGCTATATTACACAAATTTTAGATTATCTTGACTTCGAATCAATGCTTAGATTTCAAGACACAGTAACAAATTTCTAACTCTCCTGATCCAATTTTGCTGGTCATTTTCAGTTTGAGTTTACAATTCTGCTCTATCTTATCGTTGATCAAAATTCTACGAACAAGCTCTACCAATTGCTTCTTTCAAGTCAATATTTCATGGAAAATTGAGAAAAACTCACGCTCACCGATCAACGCACGCTCTCTTGGAACAAACCTTTTGTGTGGTTGCTTTCAATACATGCTAAGAATCGTTGTTTTGTCAAATTTGAAAACTCTGTAAAAGAAAATTTCTTAGGAACAAGGTAAAACAAAATTTTATTTCATCTTTTTGACTTTCCTTCTTTCAATGGGTTTTGAAAGTTTCCTTCCAATTTTGCATTTATAATAGTAAAATATGATCCCGGATTTTTTTCAAATGTCTTAAAATAACTCACAAAATTTTCCACTGGCATAATATTTTGTTACAAAATTTTTTGACAACGATTGCCTTTGCGTTTTCATAACTCTTTGCCAAAAATTTATGTACCTTTATTTATGATTCTATCTCGCGTAATTGTAAGAGCATTGTTAAATGGACTGTTTTTTTTTAGGGGAGGGGTGCAACAAATGTCCAACGTTTTGAAAATACGTATTTGCTGTCAAATTTTATCAGTAGCATTTGCCGAGCCTGCCATCGGCATCCAATGCTTATAGTTGAGAAAAACGATATTGTGACATTTTTTCCAGGTTCATATCTCAATTTTTCAATCTGAAATGAAACCATGAAATAATCGCAAGAGAATGGTTTCAATATTTTCTCCTCACCGAGTGCTAACTTCCTGCATTCCGAGAAATTGCAACTTCAGAGAAATTGCTCTTTTCAGAGAAAAACGAATGTTAGGCTGTCAAGAGACTTAAAAAACATTATTTGAAATAAACTGCACTGACGGAATTCAATTTTTTCAAAAAAAAATGTTTCCTAAATTATACTCCTAAAATTGAAATGTCCTGAAAACATTCCAATACAAATTGACTTTTCTAATTTGTCAATAGTTCTGCACTAAAGTCATGAGTTTCGCTGAAAATTACCTTGAGGGAAATTATTTAATGCTGCATTCATTGATACTGTTTCAACTTCATTTTTTCATTGCTTTTTATTAACTGCTGGTTGTTAAGTTGTTCTGTAAGTTGGTAAACAAATTTAGGTATCAGATTCTGAATGGATCTTTAATTATTTGTCTCAATTCTCTAAAAAGAACTATTGCCTGTCCTTACTGGGCGAGCAATCCACTTACAAGTTGCGAATGAAGAATTCATTAACCTTTTAACAACAATTTCCTATTGGTCTTTCATTTCCGAAACAAAGCGGGCAGATAGCCAGAAAATAGCCGCAACAGCTTTGTAGAACTGCAGTTTCTGAAAGGTTATAAAAACAGACCAAAAAAGATCTTTTTTTTTTTCATTAATTGCTGATATAATTTTTTATTAGGAGCTTTTATAACTTATTGCTGCTTCGATTAACTTCCCTCAAACAAACTTCAATCACAGCGACATACTCATTTTAACTTATCTCCTTGAATTAAAGTAAAGTCATTTTGAAAGTGGGGAAGTCATTTTTGAGACTGAGGTTAGTCACGAGTGACCAAAAACGCTAATGAACAAAAAAAAACCGCTCCACTAAAAGAAGAAAACTCTATGAATGAATGACCAAAAATCTTGGCGACGAAATATCAAAAAATGCCCTGAGTTACAATCGGAAGAATTGAACAACCGAATGCCATGAACTGCAAAATATTTAAAGCAACATCAAATTTTGATAGTCAGCAAAGCAAACCTAAATGCGCAACAATAAACAGAAAAAAATCTAAAGCAAATGATGAAAAACAATTATTTTTTTCAAAAGCCAGTCTTGTGAAAACCAGCGATATACATCAACACAAACCTTTATATAAAAATTCACACTGCGCATCTTTAGAGTGCTTACACAATACAACAACTTTACTGAAACCAATGAAAGAAAAAAAGGGCAAAAAACAAAGCTGGCAGAACTCAGAATCCCTTGAAACTAGTAGCCTCAAAATAACTAAAAACTAAATTCGTTTACTACAGCATACCATACAACTTTAAACGCAAAAAAACCAAATTCTATAACGCAAATTTAAACGCAAATTCTATAAGGCGAAAAAGGACACCACTCCCACCAAATAAAAAAAGATACAAACGTTTATTGAAACAATTGAACAACGATTGGTATATACATCAAACATAGCAGCAAAGAACCGTTACCCATAACTTTACCAAAATTATACAATAAAAGGCCTATTAAAACTGTTATCATTGAGACTAAGCGGCATCACAAAAAAGCACAACAACACAGGCAGAAAAGAGAAATCCATTTATTAACATAGGCAGCAGATTGCCGTAATAGCTGGGAAATAGACTTGTGGGACGCAGAGCACAAATAGAAACATATACAGAATTGAAGTGAAAAAGTTATCACCGCCGCTTAAAAAGTGCGAGAAAAACTTTCGGTGATAAATCAATATCGCTTATTCCAATTCACTAGGCAGAACCTTCCAATTCATTACGCAGAAACCTTTCTTTTACCTTCATTTGAGTCACCAAAAGAAGCTCTACATACATCAATTATCAAAAAGCAAGTTGCCATATGCACTGATTTTTCAAAATTCCACTTAAAGATCCAAAAACAAAGAAATTAATGAAAAGCCAAAAAAATCAACTAGAAAATGGGAAAATATGTGCCCATTTTGAGCTTAAAACACAATGTAAGGCTCTCAAAGGCACAGTAGTATGAAATTCAGAGAGTTACAATAATAGCGCATCGAAGAATTTTTGTAGAATATTTCCACAAAACAACCAAATTGTAAGCAAAAAAATTGCTCCAATTGGAGGAAAAACGATTATCTATATGCGTCATTCTGCCAAAAAACCCTATTTCAATGATGAAAAGTCATTCACTGACTTAAGCGCATGACCATAAAAACATAACCGGCTAACGAGACAGAGGGGGTCAAACTTTCATGTCTGAGAACCGCCCTTCACACCTTATTGTCTCAAATCAGTTTTGGTGACTCGCATAACTTAGAAACTTAAGGGCTGTAAGAGCGCTGCCCGGCCACTTAATGCCCTACGAGCGCTACCGGTGTATCCCGTTTTTGAGGACTAAAATTCAAATGGGTCAGACGAAAAATTGGTCAAGCAAAAAATTGCATAAAAAAGGCCCACAAGACTATAACTGTTACCAACATCGTTTGCGAGCAATTAAGCACCGCAATTAAGCTAAACTCAGCTTACAGCCTCGCGCCTATAAACATAACAGACTCACGTCGGGCGAACTGCTCTCAAACGATCAATGAGCGGTTGCCTTCGGTAGTTGGCAGCTCAGGCTGAGGAATGCTAACATTAGGTGGTGACAGAGCGAGAGCGTGTGTGTGGTGGGGAGCAAGCGTAGTGGGGCGTTGTCAAGTGATCGGTCGTAGAGTTGCAAAGGCCAGATGAGAGGGAGCTTCTAATCGACAGGCGGACAGGTGGAGGAGGGTGGACAATGGCAGTGTTGGGAGGGGGTAATGGGGGCTGATGGCGGGAGGGGGGGGGGTTACTGGGGGGGGCAAATTTTTAGACTAAGAACCACCCTTCACACCATGAAGTTGTCACCTCAAAACCGTTCTGGAGAATCGCATTCTTTAAGAAATCGCATAAAAAGACCACAGAACTAATTGCTACAAACTTCGTTTAAAAGCAATTGAAAACAAGTACCAACAAAAACATTAAAACCACTGCTATGAACTCAGCCAACAATTAATAAGAAAATGAACAACAAATACAGGCAAAACTGAAAAACTGGCTCAAAGTACACAAACAAATCCACTAGCTATGAACTTGAGTCAATAGTTAGTTTCATTTATTCCTCTCTGCAACCCATGATAACTACCCTTAATGAGACCAATTGATAAGAATACAAAACTCAAAA
This sequence comes from Convolutriloba macropyga, assembly GCF_964194025.1. Lineage (NCBI taxonomy): Eukaryota > Metazoa > Xenacoelomorpha > Acoela > Convolutidae > Convolutriloba > Convolutriloba macropyga. The sequence continues at coordinate 37,368,395 of NC_134476.1, forward strand.
ATTCGCCAGTATTTTTTGAAAACAAAAAGTGTTAAATTCATAAAAAGTCATCTAAAACTAATATTCTAATTCACTTATGCCTCCTTTGCAACAGATTAACTGTACATAAATGAGACTAAATAATAAGCGAACAGAAATAAAAAATACAAGCAAAAAAAAAGAATTCACTTATACTTGATGACGACAATTATTCGAAATCATAAAAAACATTAGCCGCTCATTGATGGATTCAAGCAATAGCATATTGCAGCAATTATAAAAACACATTCAACCTTTTAATAGCACTCGAGAGAAACAACACTGAAAACAGAGGTCAAATTGCCGCACGTGAATAACCATTCACACGCAAACATCGAAAAATTTTTTTGAACACCGAATTCTCACCGAACTTTAAAAGTTGTTTTAAAAGACTCACAATTCAAACTTACTTGGTTTTTCGTTCCCTTTGATACTCCAGTGTGACTAAAATCAACTATTTTGACTTCCTATTGGCACCAAAAAGTCGAAAAAACTGAAAAGATCTGAACATAGCCGGCAGATTGCCGGAATAGCTACGAAAGAATAGACTTGCTTGCCGTATGATAGAGATCGAAACAGATACAGATATAAGTTGAAAAAGTTGTCGACGCCGCTAAAAAAGCTATGTAAAAAATTTAACGATAAACTAATAAAGCTTGTTAAAATTCATTGCACAAGCCTTTTCATTAGGGACCCTTATGAGTTCCTTTCACCTTAAACTAATTCAAAATAAACTTAAATTTTAAAGTGCAAAAGTCATTTTATTGAGTGAGGTAAGTCACTTATGATCAAAATCTGATCATGCAAAAAATTTTTGCTAGAGAGAGTGAGAAATGACGTCACGCGCGCAAAAGCAGTTAGTGAGAGGAAGAAGTCATTCAGAAAATTTGACATTTTCAGCTTTGCTGTGTGAACAAATGTAAAACGAAAACAGAGCGTCAGACGACGAAACAAAAAAACATAGCAGGAAAAGTCCTGACGTACAATTCAAAGAATTTTCATTGACTTAACAAACAACTAGACCTAGAACGGACAATGAGTGAATTGGGAAAACCATTTCTAAAACAAATCAAATGAAAAACCAAAAAAAAAAACAGAAAATCAATGTCAAAATGCTGCTAGGGAGAACAAAAAACCACTAGTGAGATATGTGATTTTGATTCTACCAAAAAACTAGGTCCACAATGAGCTGTGAATGGATTGGGCAAACTATTTAGAAAAAATCCGATCCAAAAAATCGAAAAAACAGTAAAAATCAGAGTGAAATTGCCGCATGTGAACAAAAAACCAATACCGAGAAATCAAATTTTTGTTCAAACACCGTTTTCTCACTCTACATTAAAATTAGAGCGAAAAAAATTTACGCCGCAAAACCACTCGCTTTTTCGCTCTATTTTTGTTTCGGCGCTACCAAAATCACCACTCCAATTTGACTTCAAAAATCATGAAAATGTGTGAACAGATCTTACAAAAAAAAACATAGCCAGAAGAATTCCGGAAACGACTCGAAGTGAAAATGCAATTAAACGCCATCCAACTACTCATCAAACAAAACGTGCCTTCACTAATTTATGATTATCTTGAAGCAAAACCATGAAACAAAAAAGTAAAGACAATAAAATCAAATCTGTTAAAATATAAAAAATCTGATCAAATTTTGTTATAAATTGAGATACCGAAAAAACTATCTCTGCAAAATAACTTCATCAAAACAACTAGTACTTACTTAAACCACCTATGTGAATTTTAAAAAAATACTTTAGGCTAAGTTATGAAAAGAAAGCTCTTAAAAACAACTTTCACTGAAAAACTGGAAAAATTTATCAATTTTTTTTTAAATTTCAAAAGCATATAAATCCAAATAAAAATTCCCATAGCCAATAGGATATCCAGTTGCTCGCAAAACAATAGGCAAGTCATAATAGGCTATAAAGCTTAGCTAAAAACAGAAAAAAAAACGAAACATTGGAAAAAATTTAAAATAATTCCAATTTTCGCTATTTTTTTGTCATATTTCTCAACAAAAAAATGATTTTTACCCACAAAATTGTATCCAATTGTTACCATAAATTTGCTCAATTAGAAGGGGTTACTTCAATACCCATTTAAGCCAGTAAAACAAAATAATCGTCAAAAAAACGCAAAAATTAGCCCGATAATCAGAAAAATACATTAAAAACCTCCGAATTATCATAAAATTCACATTAATTTCAAAAAACCTTCAAATCACTACCGAAACCAGCCTAAAATTTTTTTTAAAAAACATACCCGGCAGATTGCCGGAAAATAACCGCCGTTGATTCCAATAAGCATGATTGGGACAAAAATGATTGGGACAAATTTGTACAAAAACATTTTTTAAGTCCGATTTATTTTGATGGCATTTCGTAGTTGAACATAATGTACTTCTGTTTGTTAGAGAGGCTACAGGGGCTACTATCAATACCAATAAGCAGTAGATATGGTAACTAAGACATATAGGAACGACGCTCAAATAGCGGGCATCTAAAATTGGGCTTTATGGGTTTATCCCGTTTCTATTTCTGACTTCAATTTTTTATACTGACTCTGCTCATTTTGAATTGCTTTGCTGAGCAACCGATGTTCAAAATCACTTTTAGCAGAATGAAAGAAGAGAGAAACTAGCCTAGAGAAGTCAAAAAGATATCACGCAAAATGTTGAAAAATGAGGTAAAGCGAAACATTTTTTTATTCGACGAAGTAAAAAAACATAAGAGGACAAATCCTGACGTATAATTCAAAGAATTTTAATTGACAATTACAATGAAAAACTAGACCTAGAATGGACTATGAGTGAATTGAGAAAAACCATTTAAAAAAATCAGATGAAAAGACAAAAAAAACAGAAAATCAATGTCAAAATGCTGCTAGGGAGAACAAAAAACCACTAGTGAGATATGTAATTTTGATTGTCACAAGAAACTAGGTCCAGAATGAGCTGTGAATGGATTGGGAAAACAATTTAGAAAAAATCCGATCCAAAAAATCGAAAAAACAGTAAAAATCAGAGTGAAATAACCACAAAAACCACTACCGAGAAACCGAATTTTTGTTCAAACACCGTTTTCTCACTCTACTTTAAAATTAGAGCGAAAAAAATTTACGCCGAAAAACCGCTCGCTTTTTTGCTCCATTTCCTGTTTCGGCGTGACCAAAATCACTACTCCAATTTGACTTCAAAAATCATGAAAATGTGTGAACAGATCTTAAAAAAAAAGACAGCGCCCCAATACAATTCAAATTCTTTGAATTGTAAAAAAAATAGGAGCGCTATTATAGCCAGCTGAGAAGATGAGGGCGGCTATTAATGATAACCAAACCTCTTGACCAAAATAAATAAAAAAAACTGCTTTAAAATGCCGCACGTGAACAAAAAAATTTTGCTCGCTTAGAGAAAATTTTTTTACACATCAATTTCTCGCTCTCAAACAGCGGTATGAACAAAAACCACTCACTTTTCGCTCCGCTCTTTACGTTTGTTCAGTACCAAAATTACTCCAAATTTTTTCACGCGTTTCATTTCCCGCTTCAAAATTCACTCCAATAAAATTAATTAAAAAAAAGGACTTCTCCAATACTCCTCTTCGAGTCGTAAAAAGACAGCGCCCCAATACAATTCAAAATCTTTGAATTGTAAAAACCGATAGCACCGCAATATAGCTCCGCTTAGCTTACAGCTTCGCAGCTATAAAAAAAAGACTACGCAACAATACAATCCAAATCCTTGGGATTGTAAAAACATACCCGGCAGATTGCCGGAAAATAGCCGCCGTTGATTCCAATAAGCATGATTGGGATTGAAATAACAGAAGATATTGAAAAAAAAAGATTTTTGTACAAAAACATTTTTTTAATTCCGATTTATTTTGATGTTTCTTCGAGACTTGATACTTCTGTTTCTTGATACTTCTGTTTCTTAGAGAGAGGCTACAGGGGCTACTATCAATAACAATAAGCATTAGAGAGAGGTAACTAATACTTATAGGACCGACGTTCAAATAGCGGGCATCTAAAATTGGGCTTTATGGGTTTATCCCGTTTCTATTTCTGACTTCAATTTTTTATACTGACTCTGTTCATTTTGAATTGTTTGCAGAGCAACTGATGTTCAAAATCACTTTTAGCAGAATGAGAGAAGAGAGAAACTAGCCTAGAGAAGTCAAAAAGATTTCACGCAAAATGTTGCAAAGGCGGCAAAATGAGGTAAAGCGAAACATTTTTTTATTCGACGAAGTAAAAAAACATAGCAGGACAAGTCCTGACGTACAATTCAAAGAATTTTCATTGACAAAACAGAAAACTAGACCGAGAACAGACTATAAATGGATTGGGAAAACCAATTACAAAAAAATCCGATCCAAAAAATCGAAAAAACAGTAAAAATCAGAGTGAAATTGCCGCATGTGAACAAAAAACCACTAGCGAGAAAGCGAATTTTTGTTCAAACACCGTTTTCTCACTCTACTTTAAATTTAGAGCGAAAAAATTTCACGCCGCAAAACCACTCGCTTTTTCGCTCCACTTCCTGTTTCGGCGTGACCAAAATCACTACTCCAATTTGACTTCAAAAATCATGAAAATGTGTGAACAGATCTTAAAAAAAAAAAAAGAGAGCGCCCCAATACAATTCAAATTCTTTGAATTGTAAAAAATAGGAGCGCTATAATAGCCGGCTGAGAAGATGAGGGCGGCTATTAAAAAAAAATAAGAGAAAGCCAATAATAGTTTCAGCTATCGCTTTGCGGTTATTAAAGAGATGAGCCAAGAATGCGAACACTGTAGGCAAACACAGCAGAGAAGAGTAAGGTTAATGAACCTGAAAGTTAGGGTAGATCTCAATCAGCGGTGGAGGTAGCAGTTGACTTTCTGAGGGTACAATTCCAGAAGATGACACAGTGCCAGTAGCAGCCACCGTCTGTGGAGACATTCCCAAACCCAAGCCATACCCCGAGACGAACGACTGTGACCCGCCTATCAACCCCCCAGACGCTTCATGAGTTCCACCAGTTAATGATGATGAGGATGCCAACCCAGACGTGGCGACTCCAGACGAGCCGCTGTTTTGCTGTAGAGCTCCAATGTTAGACTGGCTGTTGCCACCACTTTGATTTGAGACACCCTGCGTGGCAACAGCGCTTATTGTATTAATGCTCGAGGTATTGGGATTGTTATTGCTAGTTGAGGAGGCCGTGATTGCCTGTTGCGGTACCGGAGTAAGTTGAGTGGAGGTTGAGTTGTGCTGAGCCGAGGCATGTGTTACATTTCCGATCCCCGAACACGAACTATTGGCATTACTAGAACTGCTGACACCTGTTGACGTCGTCGTAGCAGTTGCAGCAGTGGTGACAATTTCTGGACTTCTGTACGTTTTCTTGGTGTTTTGAAACTGTACTGCAATGTAAATGGACGAAAGCGAACCAGACTGTACTTGTTTACTAAACAAAACATAACTTGACTGTAAAGGAAAGGTGTTCAATCTCCTCGAAAAAAAATGGTCGAAATATATCAACCGAGAAGCAAAAATTTGCTCATGCATTTTATTGAGCGCACACAAGAACGAAGGTCTAGGTTATTTGTCAAGCGGAAACTAACTTGAGCACTAATTTGGCGACGGTGAGCCTACAGAGTCGATGCAAGCTACGAGGTCCTCTATCATCCAACTGGGTGAATACATTGATCTGCATACTCGGGTTCCCACCGCCCACTGGAACATCTAAAGAACACAAAAAATTGATTTCGAAGATTCATTACCTGTGAGCTGTGCAACAATTATTACCGAGTTGCCCGAAAAAAACTTTCCAGGCTCTAACACTCTATAGGAACTTTCATTATCCTTTAAATTGGCACATTTACAGAGAAACCTATCAATCTAGTCAATGATGAAGAATAAAATGTTTGCAGTCTCCCAAGTGAACTCCCCGAATTATTTTAGTCAACCAGTGACTGAAAGAAGATATCCAGCAACCAGAACAGAAGGAAAACATTCTAAAATGGAAAACTAGAGCACCTGATGACAAACTTTCTCCTACACATTTTGAAATCGTGACCAAGTGGTCTTTCAAAGAGATCAAACAAAATGTTAAACTATTCAAAGCTCACAACTAAACCTTCCGAGACATCTAAAGACGAAGAAAGACTTCCGTCTGCCAAAATTTGTTATCATGAAAAAATGTATCACAATATTTGTGAAGCAAACTTATAATTTTAAGTTACATAACGATATAACTTAAAATTCCACCCCACAATCAAATCTCTTGATTGCTATATATTGCTCAAACGATTCAAACCATAGAGCAAGAAAATACGACGAAAAATTGACCCCAAACAACAACGAGGTTGACACGGGCAGACTACCTTAAAAAAGTAATAAAAATTTAATTTCGATTAGATTATAAAATCTAAATTTAGATTTATAAGTGAGCGCAAAAGTCAATAAAATGACCTCTGCACTAACTTTTAAATCAAATTTGAGAAAAGAAGTTTGGATTAAATTTAAAAAGAGGTCAACCAAGCTAGATAATCACATGGTAAGTCAAGAGTGAAGTAATTCAGGTTTGCCTGCGTAACTCATCAAATGATTGATCTAAAAAAATTTGTTATCAAATCATAAACCCACATGCGAAAAATAACAGCAAAACAATTCAAAAAGAGAACTCCTTATTGAGATTCAGAAAAATCACCAGAAAAGTTAATATAAAGAGCCTTTCGGTCAGTAAGATTAGCTAAAAAATGTAACCACTAACTATTTGAATGAGTCATCAGAAATCTGATCAGACTGGATATTATTGATACTCAGAGAAAAACTGTAAAATCAAGATTCATTTTATTTTAAAAAGAAATCAAAGTTAAAAATCAATACGAAAACAAACAACTAAATATACCCCCTTTGCTCCACTAAAAAGCAGCTATGACTTCTTGTCAATGAGGTTAATTAACACAACTATTAATTCGCCAAAAAACAAAAGTGAGGGGCAAAATGTTTTTGAAAATAAAAAATTCAAAAAGTTTAAATACTATTAGCTGCCAAATGGACACATCAAATTTAAGGCAAAATTCAGAAAACTTGAAAAGACTGTTCAAACACATAGCTTTTCGGTCAGATAAATTAGCTACAAATTAGATTCATTAACTAATTTGACTGATGCTTAGCGGAAGGCTGATTACACTTGTTAAAATTGATAGAACAAGAGATAAATCAACAAAAAACAGCAAGCACTAGACTTTAACGACAAAGAAATTTCAAAACAAAAAAAAAACAAAACATTATTTAAGTTCAATTATTTTTCGTTAGGATTTAAATGAGACCCTGTCAGCAAAACTTAGACTCAGAGAACAGAGACTCAGAGACAAAGAAAAAACGGCCAAAATTCAGAAATTTCGGAATTCAAAATTCAGTTCAGCAAAAACAGAAGTCAGATGACCGCACGTGAAAAGAAATCGACCCAAAAATGAAAAAAAATGTATTCAAGACCAAATCTATGCAGTTCTAAAAACCACGATGAGACCACTAATATCCACGTTATCACTACAAAATTTCAACAAAAAACCGTTTTAATTCTATACTTTACGCCTGACGGTCTTTCTAGTGATACCACAACCCATGTGGAAAAAACTGAACAAGACATAAACCAGGTAACGTCGAGTGAATTTCTCACGTAAGACAGAGGACTACAATTTATTTTGGAGGGGAGGTAGTGTATAAATGCTTTACGGTGCAAAAAGACAACCCCCACAATGAGTTTTAACCACGGACCTGCAGCATGTCAGTCAGACATCTGGACCACTAAGCTAAAGCGGTTTTGACTCTTTCGCTCACAATCGCTTTTATACTAGCACCAAATTTTCAGAAGAACAGCAACTTCGATCAATTAAAAATGAAGAACCCAAGCGTGAAAAAGTCACTCAAGACCGCAAAAACTGCTAAGTAAAAATTTTGCGCAAAAAACCCGTACGTTTATAATGAATGCTTCAAACTTTGATAGTGAGCAACTAAATAACACCCTTAAGCATATACCTGGTTCCTCGCCAACTTAAAGTGGGGTCAGACCAAAAAAAGTGAAAGGCTTAAAATAAAATTCTAAACAGTACAAATCTAATAGTCATGCAGCCTGAACGTGGAAGTGCTTGAAGTAGTTTTGTCTTCTCATTGAAAATGAAAAAATACTACTGCAAAAACTAATCTGTCAAAAAGACAAAAACTAGAACAATTTTCAAAAAAGTCAAAAAGAATAAAGACAATAACGCAAAAGTAAAAAACCAGCGAACAAACAAGAACTTGAGCAAAATTCAGTTCTTGAAATGCAAATTTAAAAAGATCTTACAGTATTCTATGAAAATTAAAAATAGAAAAGTAGGCGTTCGATGCTGACTGAAGACACAAAACACCCCAAGAATTTCCCAGGGAAAATAAAACATTTGCAAAGCCCGTTCACCAGAACATAAACTTTGCGCCAAAAAAACTTTTATGAAAGCGATTTTTTTTTACAAATCTAAAGCTTCATGTCCATTATTTTAAAAGATTAACCGAATTTGCAGGCAACCGTGAATGACTGCCATTGAGCAATTAAAATTTCGATTATTAAAAATTAAATTAAAAACAACCGACTAAACGTCGGAAGAATTGCTCTCGAACGACTAGTGGGAGCTCTAAATGAATTGCAGCCTGCTTCAGTCGGGGGGGGGGGGGGGGCAGAAGGATGGAGGGAGCCTAAATGGGACTAAGAAGTTCAATAGTGGGCTTCAAATAACCACAGAGGTTAGCATATACCACTATTAAGATTTAAAGTAAAAAATGGCACCAGTTTTGGCGCGCTTTTCATTTGACTTTTAGTATTAAATTGCTGCCAATTGAGTTCAGCTGCATGAAATTGTGATTGAGAGAGAATTTTAGATCACGCGAAACGCAAAAAGTCAAGGGCGTAAAAGTCACTCGAAAAGTCAAAATTGTTATGCAAAAATTTTGGATAAAAAAACACACACGTTTAAAATAATTGCTATGAACTTCGTTCAAGAGCAATTAAAGATTTTACAGTATTCTATAAAATTAAAAATAGACAAGTAGACGTTAGATGTCAATTGAAGACACACAAAAAAACACAGGCTAAGAATTTCCCAAGGAAAATAAAAACAATTGCTAAGCCCGTTCACCAGAACATAGTCTGTGCGACAAAAAAGTGTTCATTGAAAGCAAATTTTTACAAATCTAAAGCTTCATGCCCATTATTTTAAACGACTAACCTAACTTGCAGGCAACCGCGAATAACTCGAATAACTCCCATTGAGCAATTAAAACTTGGATTGATAAAAATTAAATTAAAAAGTCCCGGGAAAACAGCATAAGAAATCGGGAGATAGAGAAACTTATTGAACAGTTTTAATCGTAACGTTTTGTTCTTCCCCAAACGCGACAATTATTTTTTCCAAAGCTTTGTTTGAAACCAAAAGCCATTGCTCAGCCTGCTTTCAGAACATTTACAGTTAAGTCCTTTAGTCGACAAGAAAATGCCAAAATAACAAAAATCTGAACAAATTATATGGAGATTATATAGATATGGAGACAATTGATCCGATGAAGAATGTTTTACACAAATATAGTAGAAACAATCATGTAAAGTTATTTTTAAAGTTCTGAGATAATTTTAGTTAATGAAATTTGTTTGAAGGTGATTAAGATAACATCTTTCCTGGTTAATTCAAAACTGATTATTACAGTGTAATAAATGTGACTAAAATCTGACATGTTTTGCGGTAAAAAAAATGTTGAATGTTTCAGCAGCACCTATAAGAACCATAACTTTTGATATTCTTCTGTTTTATTCTCTAAATCTAGGCAGCTTAATTTAATGCAATACCAAAACGAATTCATTACCTTGTGTTGTTGGGATAGAACTGATCGGTTCATTCACATTAACTGATTGTGAAGTCACATTTACAGACTGCGTCCACCCAGTGGAAGTCGAAACAGCAACAGAGGGTTGCGCCGTTGTCACGCTTTGAGTCGGAGGAATTGTTGCAGTACTATCATCAAACGTTATCTGTGAATGTCCATTATGATGGGTAGTCACGTGATGAGGGATAGCGTTGTTGTTATTGATACTATTGTTTGAGGTGGGAATAGAAGAAGCAACAGTAGTCGCCATGATGTTCTCACACTTCTCAGATACGGAACTAGTACCACTGTAACGCTGTACTGTATCACTTGAAGTTGATTTATCGATACCCACTAATTCCTCGCTTTCCTCAAGCGAACAATCCAGCGATACATTTTCAGGTATATGAATAGCGAGTTCGTTTGTCTGAAGAAATGATTCCGATAAAGGCCTGCGACCGCCTCTAATTCTGCGGATACCACTGCTTAATTGCGTAAAGCTACGCCTCTCCTTAAAACTATTATTATCAGAGGTGGACGCTGATCTATTATAGATTTGACAATTGTCTACATGAGTACTGGCACAAGTACAAAAGTCTTTTCTAAGTGACTCTACTAAACAACACTCAGGTGTATAATTTTGACAACCGTTCTCTGTATTTGCTCTTCTAATCTGTTGATTTTTTCCACTCAAACTCGAACGTTCCTTTTTTGGTGTTGATTCAAAGCTATTATTTGAGATTCCTTGAAATTTATTTGGATATGCCGAGTTTGTTGGAACAAGTGGTTCTTCAAAACGATTGCTAGAGCTAAATGACCCAAAACTGCCCTCTGGATCACAATTATTTTCAGTGTCTCCGTTTTCAGAGCCAGTAACGGTATTTGATCTTCTTTTCAGCAGTAAGACATTGGTACTTCTTCTATTGACAATTTTGTTCTGCGCCTTATGGCTGCTTGATTTCAATTGACCTGTTGGTAAACTCTGAACAAAATCGATTCTGTGATCTCCTGAGAAATTACGGACAATTATACCACCAATGCCAAAAAGTTGTCACAAAAGTCTTTATTAGCAGCATGTAATATACCTTTGTCCGGCTATATTATTGCGTTGAATTTGTTGAAGTAATGTTTCTCGCTAGTTTAATTAACATCTTAATAACATAACTTTTGTCTCTTAAATTATTCTTTTCACGTGATTGTTCAGGGCCTGAGCGGGTTTTCAATTTTACTTCGGAGCAGGGCCGAAAGCTATTAGTTTTGTCACTAGAGAAAAGGGGGTTTCAATCTAAGACTGAATTACTTGTCTGCTGATTTATAACTTGACAATCTTGGTTGTGTCGCTTAAATTATTACTTTTTAAGACCTGAGGGCCGTATTTACATTTGAGTAATCACTTATACAAATACATCAAGATTAACTCAAGATAAATAGAACTTCTGGCGCGTGCTGACACGTGCCAGGCAAATAAGATGAACATAGTAAAGTGTACATTGTAAATATAAATACCGGTTAGCACTATCACAAATTCCTCTGTTATGGGTAAATCAAATAACAAAAGATAATTAAATGGTTTTTAGAACAAATATACTTGAGAAAGTTTACAGGATATTAAATAAAGTAAATATACATTTTCTCATCTTTAGGAACAAAACGTACTTTAGGACGTTACACTACCCACGTTTAATGAAAAATTTAGATATAAATTTTTTGATAAAACACACAGATAAAGATGTTAATAAGGAGCCACCCTTAAGTTTCTGTCGCGTTTTCGTCAGTTTCCATAGAGTCGTTATTAAGTTGAAGAAATTCGGGATTCACTCGGTTGGAGAGCATAGAAATTGTCGATTTAGTTCGTCTAATCGGCAAATGTGGCTTTTGTGTAGTTGCAGAGACATCATCTTTGTGATAGGTCATTGTTTTAAGAACGCATATTTCATTGTCAAGGTATTGAATTTCTTCCTCAATTTTCAGTAGACGTGCATCTATATTGTTATCAACGTTTGTCTCTCCAACAATAGTCATCAAATTTTTCATTTTGTGGTCAAGGGACTGTATCTTTGTCAAATCACTGTTTGCAACCGAAACTACTGGTTTGAGAGGGATTTTTCCATCGGAGAATTTCATAAAATTAGGGGTTATTCGTTGGAAAAATTTGATCTTATGATACAGATACATTACTAGAATGTGAAGAAGAAGATTTCCAATGAAGACTGTAATTGTCAGAGTTAGGGAAAGCTTTATTGGAACATAAGATTCTAACTTATCAACAAGAGATGGCTTCAGGAGTTGCATTTTGTGGACTAAAGGGGCTGCTATTTTGTCTAAATCGGCTTGTTTAAGAGTATCAGTTGTACTGATCATTTCTACTCGCAATTGTTGAAACAATTCAATATTAGCATCTGTTTTCGACGTAAAGTAGGGAAGCTTCTCAATTTCGGGTAACGATGAAATCAGGTGTTGAAGAGGGTCAGCAAGTTTAACATCAATTCGAGTGGCTGGAATTGTTCGGCAACTCGAGAGGTCCGGCCGGATTTTAATGTGTTTGCTGATCAATTGAATTCCGCATTGGAGAGTTATTATGCAGAGTCGACATCCCTCCTTCTCTTCACTGGTAGGCAACGAAGCATCGTTCAAATTGTATTCTCTCCACGTAAATGGCTTTGCACTCATGATTAGCCAAATCCCGTAACCGAGATTTCTAGCAGTTTCAGGCGTTGGGAGCATTACCTTTTCGGTTTGGCATACTGAAAGTGCAACGACTGTCGCGTGAAAATAGAGTGTTGCTAAGCAAGATGATTGTGCTAGATGAGTCTCCATTGTTTCGTGACATATACGATAAGTTGAAGATCCTAGACAGTTATCGAGCTGTTGTTGCGTCAATGTAGTCGTCTCCATGGAATCCTGCGAAATTGCCAAGTATGGACCTTCAATGATCCACTGAAGGGCTTCTTTAGGATCCTGTTGGGGCATTGGGATGACGTGCGCACTATAGACGTGAAATGACGTTTGACGGGATGCAAGAGGAATTGCTAGAGTCAAAAGTAATCCTTGTTCAACGGTGGCAATTTCGTAAACAAGTTTGGCATCATAATATGACATGAGATCCTTCATGGGTATTGCAAGTGACAAACGATCTGTTGAATGTTTCTGGCTATCATGAACTGAGTCTAAGACGGCTAACAATGATTCGCGGGGAACTAATGACATTGGTAATCGTTTATCTAACTGAATGGGTATGGAATTTAACAAGTTTATACTATAGGCATATAAAGCTGAACGATAACTTTTGATGTCGGCGTATAAAATTGATAACAGCGAAGCTACAGTATCAAAATTGAAATTTAATAACTGATTCGAGAAAAGCATTTGTGTACAATCTCGTAATAAGTGGAAATTTTTCTCGAAAATGTCGAATTGATCTTGTACTACTTTCCAGTTTTTATTTTGATTATCTTGCATTTCCTGTTGGATTTCCGAAATTTTAGCAATTTCATTAGAGATAAGAAAGAATTTTTCGTTGCTGGCTGACTCAACTTCGATTACATAATCAGTAAGAACTGATGCGTATTCATTAAGTCGTTCAATGTTTTCCGCATTTTTGTGTCCATAATTTTGGCATTTTCCGAACAATCCAGTTATTCCGCATCCTTCCGAACCTGCCATTAAGACTCCGAGTGATCCAAAGAGTGCTATTCCAGCAACTGCGGCAGCTGCTGCTACTGGTGCTGCACGTTTTCGTCTGCTTCTTTGACCATTTTCTTCTTCAGGACTTAAAAATTTCGCGGTAACGTTGCGCATACGTTTCACTTCGTTTTCTGCTGATTTTGTCTCATTTGTGATTTTTGAGAGCATCCAATCCAAGTTGAAAGGTTTATTAGAAGAGTTAAATGGCGCTGAAAAGTTAACTGGGCACAAAATTGACGGTTCTGTCCACATAGTTGCTAATTTTTTCAGCATTTCTTCAATTTGTTTTTTCATTACAAAATCTTACTGCGGAAAAGGAACTAAGAATTCTACGTTAAAAAACTTTTCTGCGAGTAGAGTTTGAGACTCCTTGTGAAATAAAATTCCTTTAGTAAGCGCTTCGTATTTTGTTGGTGTCTCTTCATTAATATTTTCAGAAACCAAGCAGAAAAGAGAAAGAATCGAACAAATTGTTGTTTTCATCGTGAGAGAAGAAAAGTGTACTGTAAGTCGAAAGTCAAACCAAGTGATGTTCATTAGACGCTTACAATGTTGTTCGACTAATATTTGCTCAAGTGTTGACTTTACCATAATGAGATGTTGTTTATTGTATGGTAAATGTTTGCTCTAAGATTGTATACATTTGTTTCCAATTTTGGTGATGTAGATGATTTTGGTGATCTATAAATAAATATAGTTTTCCTAGCTGCGCGGGTCGAGGCAGCGAAAATTGATTATATTAAAAACGCCCAGGTAGGCCACTAGGGCCGGAACTCGACTTCGTGGTTAGTTTATTGTCAGTCTCCAGGAAAGTTATGTTGCAGATTGTTACAGTTTTTCTTTGAGTCTTTTAGATTGAAGCCATGTGTTTTAACATAACTATCTCTGGCAATTTACTAAAATGTTGTTCAAATGGAACGTTCTTCCCAAAGTTCAGTGTGTGGGTTAAATCAGTTATTCCACAATGCCAGGATATCTTAATCAAAAGTGATGTTAAAGATGTGGAAAATTCTGGAGTAGCAGTATTCCTTATGGTTTTGGTTTTGCTGGTAATGCTAGTTGCCGTGCTGATTGGGATGTATTACAGTGAAGGGTTCAGGAATTTGATGTATAGAGCTTTTACAGTTGTTTCCAATTTGGGGAGCTATTTTCCTCGTATGTCATAAATCCTTGCTGATGAGTTATCGGGTACTCCTGCATTCTCAGATGTTTTACAATACTGAACTACATAATTGCATACTCAGATGTTTTACATTACTGAACTACATGACTGGTTCACAACTTGAATGATTGTTAAACGCGTAGCTTTGTTCGGACTTTAAGTGAGCTCTAGACGATGTTAAGTACGCTACCAGTTAATTAAATACCAGATTTGCTCTCTTTCTCTTTTGCTGCCATTTTCTTGTTACAGTTCTGTGTGTTTTAATTTTGTGTAAACATTTTACGTGCATTGTTAACTGTTAAAATAGGTCACTCATTGATTGTTGTTAAATTAATTCGCATGTTGTTCGACTTAAGGTCTTTTGGTTCGTCTGTGACATAGTTATTTTTTCTTTCAGTTGAAATGTCAAGTTTAAATGCTTTCTGTGAGTTATTTAATGATGAAGATGTTTGGACTGGAGTTGGCTGGAACAGAGTGAAGGTATTCTCGGGCGCTGGAAAGAAGAGTTGGGAATCGATTTGTAGTTCTGTTCGTGGAGCTGGTTATGGAAATGTTGTAACGGAGTCAGGTGATTGGTTCAAGGAAGTGATTGTTATAAAGGAGCAAGAATTGTTTTCGATGGACTCGAAGTTTATGTCTGGTATATCGAAGTGCAGGAATACCGATACAATGGTGCGCTTGTGGGGTAGCAACGTCAGTTCAGCTGTCAGAAAGTGCATTGTTAAAGAACTCCATCCTCATGCTGATAGTCGTTTCAGTTCCTCAAAAGCATGGTCTTGTAACGTTGAACATTTGAGCACGTTCGAAGTGCCTTCTAGCCTTGAATTTCGCGTAGTTGCTGGTATTTTGTGCAGTGATAGGTGGTTTACTGAAGCCCATATTGAAGTTTGTGCAGATCATTCAATTTCAATTACTTCTTTCGGCAGGAAGGCTTTTATATATGCTCATGGTGTTAATGCGTCAAAGTGGCTTGTACGAACGGTGAAATCAGTTGAATCCTTCATGGATCTCGTGCAAAAAGGAGCGCCAGCGAATCTACAGTCTACGCTCTCTTTCCATCTAACAGAGCCTGGGGACTTGATTGTACAGCCTTCGATGTTCGGACACGCAGTTCTTACTTTTACCGGACCTGCTTTCGTTGTTGGTTGGGAGGCGAATTCCAAAATGACAAAAGTCGAGGCCTCATGTGCAAACCGGAATATCTCCAGCGGTGTAGGAGTGGAAGAGCAGAGAATTGTCCGAAATTTGTCTCCAGTTCGACAAAAGGCAGTTTTGCATGAAATTCCAAATGATGCAGGGGAGGCTCTTCGGCGGGAGGCCGAGACAGGACCTCTTGTTGCCGGTACTTCAAAATTTGGGCGGAACCCGAAGAAGACCAGGAATCTGTGGGGGCACAAAATTGCTCAGAGGAGGAAGGAACAGGAGAAAGAGGGTAAATATTCACTTTCTTTCGCGGTTTCTTATCATTTGGATAATGTATCAATATTCTTTATATTTGGTGTCTTTTAGATTTTTCGCTTTTATTTCGTTTATTTTCTCTATCCTTTTGATTTCAGATCGCAAGGAGAAACTGATGAAGAAATTCAAGAAGAATTCTGATGACGACGGACCCGAGAAACCTGGGACAAGTTCCGACTTATGACTAGGTATTTACACATAAGCAGTGCATTATTTGTTTCCACTTATAGCGTATTGCAGAGCACCAACGTCAATTAAGCGTGTTTGCTAGTGTAGGTTATTAGTGCAAATAAGCGGGGGCTATAATTATAATAAGAAAGCTCACTGAGTAGTATAGGTTGAATTTTATGTTCACATTCGTCTACTTTAAGTATGGATTTTTGGCATAAATTTTTTCAAGAGGTCTCCGAAAATTTTCATTCGTGCTAGGGAGCTGAGAGTAGTCGCAAATTGAAGGCCATGTACTGGTGTATAACCCTACATCTCAGATTTTTGATTTTCGTCCTAGTATTTGAGTTGTAAGAGTTCAAATTTTTCACAATGATTGGCGAAATTTGCAAAATTTTCCAAAATTTGTTCAAAATGATTTGGGTTCTATTTTCTTTCATTTAAACTGACCACTGCTGCTTTTTTTTGTTTCACATATATAATAAGCCGCATTTGGGCTAATTTTTGACCAGTGGGGAGGATCTTTTGGAACTCCATAGTTTTTGAACGTTTTTGTGTATCTTGGCCCACAAAATCACTTGGACTACGAAATCAGTTTTGTCGAGTTTTGATGGTGATCTTTACCGGTTTTTTGGGCTGACTGGTTGCTAATAACATCTTAGTTGTTGGTTTGCAGGTTATTTTTTCTCGGTTATCAATATTGCGGGCACCGTAACTTCGTTTGTCCAAATTTTTGATGTTTTTGGGAGGTCTGAATCATGTGATTTCGTGTCTGCAGTACTTTCAATTTATTGACCTGGGACTCGTTCCTGGGGCACCTGGGGCCTAGTCTGGATCAGTGGAGGTTCAGGAAAAGGTTTTCGGGCCTCTAGGGGCCTTTTTCGAGGCTCTAACTCAGCTATTTTTGAGGGTCACATTCGTGGTATCAGTTTTTGGCTATTTGTTGGAAAAAGTCCATTTTTCTTTCAACATATCGTAATTTACCTTCCTTTCTGGGCGTTCAACATCATTGGCAACAGATGTTCAAGCTATGGATGAACTTTGTATCATCTAGGGTTGATTTCTGTAAATAACATTGTAAATAAACTAAGTGCACATTTTACAATTTTTGGTTATTTTTGGAATTTAGACGCTGTTTTTGGCTCTCTGGTGATTGAAAATATGCATCAAATGCTTAGTTGGCCACTGCAAACTATCGGTTTACGTCTGTGCTGTAGCTGTAGAGGTAAATTATTACAGGAATATCCGAGAAAACTTCAATAATTTGTCGTACAACACTTTTTTCTGAAAGTTGATCGAGACCGTATCCGGGTTTTGGTAAACTTATCGAACGTATGTGGTACTTCAAAATGACGAATCGTAGTGTGTGAAGGGCAACTGAGAAGTAGTAATAAGTAGATTTATCATAATAGTTTTCTTTCCTGACCAGGCTGAAGATATATCGATTTAAAGTCGTATCATAAAATGATAAAACTGAAACTATTGGCGGTTTTCGCGCAAATGCTTGACTCTGCGGTATTTCTGTGTAATAGTAGGCAATTTGCCGGGCAAAGCCTTTACGCATCTTCATATCACTTGATACACAATGTACAAAAGAGCTTCTGGAGTTAAGTATATCACCTCTATGATAGAAGAATTTGGCTCTTGTTTTTCGAATTTCAATTACAATTAGGTTTGAAGTAGTTTGTTTGCTCTTTGACTGGATTCGGGTTACTTGTCTGTTCTCATCAGTTGAGCCTCGTTTATATCTCTCAATGCTAGATCGTACTTGGTCTAGTTTCGTTTCTCTAGTTGGAGTTTGATCCCTTCTTGATCTGCGCGAAGATTCTGTAATTATTTGGTGTTTTTGTTCTTTTGTTAAGATTGGTGGCTGTGTAGGAGATTCGGGCAATCGTGGCGTTTGTGAACGTGAACCGTAGCGTGCTACAGGTTTTCAGGATTCAAATTTTCTGACTCCGAGCCAATTAATCTTTTGACCTGTTTAGTTGTTCTTGGCATCGTAATCTTCTTTGAAAACTTTTTGATTTTCTCTGCTTGTGGAGATATTCCCTCATTTGTAATTGTGCTGCCCAGAAATTTGATTGACTGTGAGGCAATTTCACATTTTTCTGGTGACAATTTCAGTCCAGATCTTCGGATGCAGTCAAAAATTTTCCTTAGACTAGTAAGTAGCTGACTAAATTCTGTTACTGCACTCCCAATATCGTCCATGAATTGTGTGCATATACAGGCTGCTAGACAAGGGTCTAGATAATGGCGAATGAATGAACTAAAACCAGTGACTGATTTGCTAAGTCCTTGAGCTAGACATTTGTACGCGTAAGTTCTTGATGAGAAATTGAAAGCTAAAAGTTGTACTGAGGTGTCGTCCGCCATCTGTACGCAATGATAAGCTTGTGAGCAGTCAAGTTTTGTGAACAACGTTTTTCCTGCAAAATGACTAGTTGCATCAGCCATGTTTGAGATTGGGAAATGAGTGCTGTGGTAGTCATTTTTGAGTAGGTGGTTGACTCTTCTCAGGTCAATTAAAATTCGCAGTTTGCCTGATTCTTTTCTATGTGCAAATAATGGACTACTGTATTTAGACTGTGACAAAGTTGTTATAAGTCCATAGTAGTGCATTAATGCTAATTCAATATGTAGTTCGTCACGTAGATGAATTGGGGTTGGTGGTCCTTGTACATATACGGGTAGGTCATGCTCTGGGGTTAACTTTATTTTTAGTTCCGTATTGTATCCAACATCAAATCGGTGTTTGGCAAAAATGTCACAATATTCAATTAATAAATGCTCGCATTCTTCGATTTGCTTCTGGTTTAATAACGAATTTTCCCAGTTAAATTTACTGAGAGAAAATTTTTGGTCTTCCTCATTACTTCGTGGATCGACCTTCTCCAACTTTTGGAATTTTAATATTTGGTCATAAATTTCTTGTTGTAAGAGCGGCAAATTACTTGGATCCTCGCAAGTTTCTGGTGTTGGAAACCATAGTTTACTATATTCGGGTGGAGGTCTCCTAGTTTGGCCTGGTTTGTGTTGAGTGAAATCTTGGATAAGTTGGTTCAATTCCGCAAAATAATCATCTTTGTTTCTTGATTTTGCTAACGTTATCAGTTGTGGGTCAATTTGTATCAATTGGTCGGCTTGCTCGGTTGAGAGGATTGAGAATCTGCCCACCACTGTTCGACTATTAATTGTAATAGGGTGCTCAGTTACGTTCAGAGCAGAAACGTACAGTGTATTGTTGTTTCCTACAGTACTTAGCGAAGAAGTTAGTGCGATTTCCGTTTCTTTTTCAAGAATTTCATTGGGAGTGATTACTCCACTTTTGTTCTCAAACTGATCGGTTTTGTCTGATAGATAGCATTCCAGGAAAATTTGCTCGTTGGGCTGTATTGTGTGCTTCTTGTTTGTGTAAATGGGAATTTTCTTATGTCTTACTGATCGTCGTTTTTCGTTCACAGGCTTGATTTCATTAATTTGAACTGTCAGATCGGGCAATTGAATAAAGGCTTGTTTTGGGCTAATTAAAATATCATGCTTGACAAAGAAGGGGTTGCCAAGGATGACCGAGTTTGTTGAGGAAAGGACGAGGAAGTCTTCAGCAAACTCTCTGTGAGCGAGTTTAAATTTAATTTCAGCTTGTTTCTCTATTCAGACTAGTTGTCCTCCAGCCATTTTAACTGAAGTGCAATCTGGTTGCTTCAATATGACTGCATTCTTGTCAGTTTCGGTAATTTCTAGGAGTAATCTGTTGCTTATGACATTTGCACAAGCGCCGGTGTCAATTAGTGCTCGACGGCTTATTCCGTTATTAAATTTAATTTTGACATAGGGAAGAAGGGATGATCTCATATTTGAGTTTATATTGTAAAGATTAAATAGTTTACTAGACTGCTCTGTAGATTTGGAAGACTGTTTGCGACTTTTGGGCGTTAAGGGTGGCTTTATTAGTTTTTTGATTGGCGATTAAATGGAAATGAGGTTCCTCTATTATTAGTTCTACCTCTCTGAGAACATTGACTTGATCGATGATTTGGATAACCACATGTATAACAGAAAGTACCGCTAGATCTAGGCACAGGCATATATGGGCTGGTGGGCATGCGAAATTGTGACTGAGATATGAAATTTCGAGGATAAAACACTTGAGCGTTAGTGTTTGGGAATCGGGGTCTCGGATTTCTATTAAGGAAGCTTCGACCTCTAGGATTGTTTCCTCTGTAAGAGTTCTGATACAGTTGGCTTGCATAGTTATTTCTGGGCGTGTAGGGCACTGCGGGAAATTGCCCCTGCCTACTAAATGATTGCTGGGGAGAGTGAGTTACGTCTCTCTGTGTTGTTTCTATCTGTGCCGCCGTGATGCGGTCGTCAATTGTTTGAAGCTTTTTGTCTAGTGAATCTTGCGTCTGGTTCAATTTAGAGAGCGCATTGATCAAGTTTTCGGACATGGTGTTATTAATTTCATTGAACCCATCTTCCGGATAGTCATCTTTTCTGCACATGTCTCTAATTGTCATCTGTTGTCGAGCAGTGGTGCAGAGATCGGTAACAAGCGTGGCTGGTGGTTGTTCCATCAATTTTGATCGCAGCCATCCCGGCATGGCTGCGATGAAGATTAGTTTTACTTGTTCGTTCTTATTGTCCTCCGCCGCTTGCAATCTAGCAGCTCGTGCGGCTGTTTCTCCATCGAAGCGTGCGTGCTCTGCTCTATCCCCTGCTCCTCCATCTCCTGGAAGCGCTAATGCTGCAACTGCTGGCAGATTTGGCGTTGGATACGCACGCTGAGCCTTTGTTTGTAGGTTCACTAGGAAATTTTCGGGGCTGTCTGTTTTTGGGTCAAATCGCAGTTGTTCTAATTTAAGAACGTGTACTTCTTGCAAATCTTGATTCGCGAAGTGGTCCCTGAGTGCTGTGAGACTTAATTCAAGATCATTTCTGGTTGCTTCGGGCAACGTTTGAAAATATCTTAACGCGGCGTCTCGGAGTTGGAGTTGCAAAAAATTTGATTGTTGGTTGGCAGGAATTGCTGCGACACCAATAAAACCTCGGAAAAGGTGCTCAAATTGGCGGAAACTTTGATTTTTGGCTCCGCTATAGGGCTCTACTGTTATTTGGGCGTTTGCGGCCATCTTAGTTTCTTATAATTTTAAAACTGCACTGGATGAAATTAAAGGTGATGATCTGGATGGGCTGGGAATGCAATTATTCAGAAATTACGATGAGGGGAGATTCAAAATCATCTAAATCAATGTCATAGCCATGGGTCATGAGATGTCTAACTTTAGAAAATTCGCGTGCTTTTTGTCGCAAGGTCTTGGGGATAAATATTAAGGCGCGTTTGTCAATAGAATTTTGAGTTAAAAGCAACATTTGTTTTGGTTTGTCAGATACAAAGGCACTAACAACTGTTGAGATAATAAGGTTGTTAGTTTGGGGGCTAATGAATTGTATATAGTTACAGTCTACATATTCCACAAAATGATTTGAGTTGCGGCAGTTATTAATAACAGGGAGTATTTGGGTATTATATAAATCGCGGGAAGGCATTTTAATTTAGCACCAAAATTTATATGTTCTAACTCACAGTTTCCAAATTGACTCGATTTGGTTGCCAATAAGGGGTTTCACTCTCTCATTCTGTGTGTATGTGTCTCAGTGTGACGTCACTGTCATTTGGCGTCACCTTCTTTTAGACTCCAATCTCTGTTGCATTGACAATTGATAATTGGAACGAAAAGCTAATGGCGCTGTTTGTCATGAAGAGGTAAATGAAGAGTGCTGTGATCAGATAATAAGCAATGATGGAGAAGATAAAGAATGCTGCAGTAAAATATAAGCAAAATTTGTTGAGAGACATCGGTAATAGGACAACTATAAAGTACTAAGTTTAATTTGAATCTCCGCTTTCGCATATTAATTGAGTTTTCAGGCTTTCTAAGTGGAGATGCATTTCCCTTTTAATGTGCCTAATTGCTGCTTTGAATTCATACTGATTGTCGAATGATACTATTGCAATGAGCCTGTCTCTATAGTCTTCTGTAAGTCCAACAATAAAAATAATGAAAATTTTATCTTCAAGAAAGATAGAGTACGTTTCTGCGGAGGTATTTTCGATGTTGGGGCTTCCGTAAGAAAAGAGTGTTAAATCAAATTTGTGCAGTTGTCTAACTTCATCTGAATCGTGCAATTAACTCAATAATGTTTTGAATAGCAATGGCATTAGGAAAAAGAAACATTTAAAAGATAAACAATTTTGTTTTTTTTGAAGGAACTAATTGGAAAAGCTGTCTACACTCCTGTCACCATGTAATATACCTTTGTCCGGCTATATTATTGCGTTGAATTTGTTGAAGTAATGTTTCTCGCTAGTTTAATTAACATCTTAATAACATAACTTTTGTCTCTTAAATTATTCTTTTCACGTGATTGTTCAGGGCCTGAGCGGGTTTTCAATTTTACTTCGGAGCAGGGCCGACAGCTATTAGTTTTGTCACTAGAGAAAAGGGGGTTCCAATCTAAGACTGAATTTTTTGTCTGCTGATTTATAACTTGACAATCTTGGTTGTGTCGCTTAAATTATTACTTTTTAAGACCTGAGGGTCGTATTTACATTTGAGTAATCACTTATACAAATACATCAAGATTAACTCAAGATAAATAGAACTTCTGGCGCGTGCTGACACGTGCCAGGCAAATAAGATGAACATAGTAAAGTGTACATTGTAAATATAAATACCGGTTAGCACTATCACAAATTCCTCTGTTATGGGTAAATCAAATAACAAAAGATAATTAAATGGTTTTTAGAACAAATATACTTGAGAAAGTTTACAGGATATTAAATAAAGTAAATATACATTTTCTCATCTTTAGGAACAAAACGTACTTTAGGACGTTACACAGCATAATCAACAAGAGACGCTATAGATTGTTTCAGTTGACCCAAATTCTGATTATATTTTCATCTAAGCAAAATAATTATAATTTTCATAGATTTGCAAAACGATGATAACCTTTCAAAGAATTAATAAAAATCTTTTATTGCTAGGAATTCCAAAATACATTACCCCCAAATTAAATGACCTATGATGCGCATTATTACTAAGTAAAAAAACGATGGCGGAATGTCTAAAAACTACAGCTTTAAATTTTGGTCATAGCAAAAGTGGAAACTCAAGCAAAATGGCTCGCATGATTCTGTACATGGCAAAGAAAGTTCCCATACTTTTGGCATCATTCAGAGTATTATGTCACTACATTGGGTGGGCTACAGCAATAACACTTGCATTCGTAACATAATTTTGCTTTCAGTAGGCCACCGATCAGATTTTTGCTTCAGTAAGTTCCCAAGACAGGGCGCCAAATCAAAAAGATGGATATAATCAAAGATATATCAAAGATATCAAAGATCAAAAGATATCGAATTACGTTCATTTTTGATTGAAACTGATATCTACGCCCAATCCTTATCCCAACGTCTACAGCGAGGTGCAGTGAATTTTTACTGAAAAATAATGTCAATGCTCTACAGTATCGCGTGAATGAACTTCCAAACATTAAAAAGAATCAAGGTTAAGACGATCATGAAAAACACTTGATGGTTGAAGGATGCAAGGAAATGAAATTGGAGTCCTAACAAGCCTGCATTATCTTCACAAAGCGAAAGCAACCACAGTTGAGTCATCTTGTAAGAAATAAACAAAATCTCTCAAAACTACTCTTTCAGAATGACATGAAATTTTTATTCCAAGTCAGAAACCAGTCGGTTCCAAAAAGTGGTCAGACAAATCGTTTCAAAAATACTGATACACTGACGTTCAGAGATGACAATAGAATACTCAGCCAAAAACAAAATTAGGCTCCATAGATTTTTTTTGTTGGGATATCACAAGCCCAGCTTTTTGGTCGACAACATTCAAAGAGAATGTAAACATTCCACAAAGGGATCTTATCTTTCAAGTAAGTAAAGCACCCCAAGTTACAGAGCATGTGTAGTTAAAAACGAACCGTTTTGTAAAAAAAATGACAACCCCTAAAACTGGGGGTACAAAAGTAGAGGATTCAAATAAGCGATGCGTAACTTCAACAACAGGAAAAAAACTCATGCAAAATTTGGAATTCGCTCATAACAACGCGAAGCTTTATCAGCGCATCAATTGACCTGAAAGTATATCGGCCGCAATAATACATTGGAGCAATGCCTCTGGTATAATTTGTATATATTATATAATTAAGCTGAAAAGCGTCAGAATTGGCCAACCAGTCAAAATTGTTGCCAAAAAGAATAAACAAAAAGAACAAGAAAAAGAACAAACAATTTTCAAAAACTTCAGCTTCAATCCGCTGGTCACCCAAGAAAAAAATCAATAAAGCGAATCTGACCTTTGGAAGCTTCACAAAAACAGCCTTTCAAAGATTGACAAAATGACTGCCGCATTGTCAACCTCAAAAACATTGCAAAAAATTAACTGTCACCCCATAAAAAATCTCATTAAAGAAATTTGCCATTTACACCAGGAAGCTTCGCTAAAACAGCATTGAAATGATTAAAATATGATATAATCTATGCAGCAACATTAAACATCAACAGTGATTTCTGGCATCATGTAGGATACTTTGCCTGCATTATCACAATAATATGCAAAAAAACTTAAGCCGCCAATTTTTTTCCACCTTTTAAAATAGTTAGTGAAACTAAAAAATTCGAAAATTCTCCCCACTTCATCAGAAATAGTAACTTTTGAAATTGCAATCTGCTCTGAAACTTTATGGTCATTGAAGACACAATTAGTTACATAAATTAAGATAAAAACTCTAAGAACGATGCAAGAAGGGTACTCAAGAAGCTTAGATAAAACTTTCAATAAGCTTAGCGAATCGTTTAAACGTGATTGCACAATAAATAAAGAAGGCCAATCTGAAAGAGTCGCAACGTCATCGAAGTATGGTCTCTTAATATTAGTGAAGTTAAAAAGATAGATAACCAAGTTGACGAAATTTATTTAATGCAAGCTGAGAAAAATAACAAGAAGGCACAGTAATGTGAGTTTGCACCTAAGGTATCAAATAAACTTTAAATAGGTTAAAGTTCATTCATATCTCCATATAAAGATATTGAGACCTGTCATTCAGAATATGTCGTACGTCTACAAAAACAAGTGACAAAGACGAAAAACAAAAAATCAAATAAATTTAACGAGAAAACGGTATCGAAGCTGTTTAAGCAATAATCTACTCCATTAAGAAAAGATATAATCAATTGCTCCTTTTTTGAACAAAAATAATGTGATATGTGAACTCTGATTGTGGAGACTAGGTAAAAAGTAGACAAGAGGAACAAAAAGGGTGAAATTTAAAAATACCTTTCTTATTTTTTGAAAACAATATCAATGTCAGAAAACAGCACCTATCAACTGAATCGTAAAATTGGTTCAACTATCTCTCCAAAGAAAGCCATGGAGATATGTCATTACTCAGAATATATACGTCTACAAAAGAAACAACAAATTTTTGCGCAAAACTGGTGTCGAAGCCGTAAAAAAAGTAAGCAATGCAGCAAAAATAGATATGTTCAATTATGACTTTCTTAAACACCAATATTCTGATATCCGACCTAAAGTTAATGAGACTAGGTAAGAAGTAGAGAACAAAGAACAGCAAAATGTACAGTTAAAAACAAGTCAAAATTTTTTATTACATTTGATTTCAAAGACAAGAGAAATTTCAACTGAAATCAGTAAAAAGGTTCCTTTTCTCATCAATAGGAAGCCACTAAGACCTGCTAATATTTAGAATTTTCATATGACTACAAAATGACAAATAAAGACAGCAATAAAACTCCATTAAATTGGGTCGACGCCGTCAAAACCAAAAAAAAATTAGTATGTTCAATTGTGCCTTCTTTCTGAACGCCAATAATTTGGTACCTGACTTGTCAATAATGTGATTATACGACAAAAACAAAAACCTCAAAGATGCGTAAATGTACAATAATCAAAAATTTCTGAAAACTCGAAGTAGCAAAGCGGACAAAACCATTAACTAAAACGTAAAACCGCTATAAATATTAAAATTTAATCCAAAAAAAGACGATGCGACCTTTCTTTGCTGACCTTAAGCTACCAGTAGACAAAAATGTCAAAGCTCGATTATTTTTTTTAAATGAAGACGACCATAAGCTTTCGACTAAAACTAGACAGGTTTCCTTGAAATAAGAAGGGAATTTGATCTGTCAATAGTAAGCCTCGATTTGAATTGTTTGTTCTGTTCTATAATTAACATGAAAAAGGCAAAAATGCTAATATAATTTGAAAAAGACAGCGACTGACTACAAACCGAATTATTTTTTGACTGTAAAAAAACCAACGATTAGACCAAAATTAGCCTTGCTATTGCTGTCTATCCATCAGGAACATATGCTTGCTCTGAATACAATGGATATGAATAATTTGACGAAAAATGTCAATACAGTAAAAAACAAATGATATATTTTGGATAATTATTGAGTTAAATTAGCAAAACTGCGGCTAATTTTAATTCAAGAACACCCTCAAAGGACGCGCAAGTAAAACTGGACCTCTTTGAAGTTAACAAAAAAATTGATCAAACAGTTCAACAACACTCTTCTATCATTAGAGGTAAAACCAACAACACTATCGTTAACAATTTTAACATTGTTTAGCAAAATCGGCAAAAAAATTACGTAAAAGTACGAAAAAAGTGAACAAAAACTTCGAGAAAGCAGGCAAAATTCAAATTTTTTAAAATAATACATTCTACGCTTGAGGGGCGTTCTAATGATATCACTCACAACCCTCTGTGATGAATATATCAATCGGGCAAAAAATGTACTGTACAAAAACATCCATTTGAGTATGTCGGTAGGAACAAAGGAGTCGGAACAATAAAATGAATAAAACATAGCCGGCAGATTGCCGGAATAGCTGCGAAATAGACTTGCGTGCCGTAAAATACAGATGGAAAAAGATACAGAAGTGAGTTGATAATAGTTATCGCCGCCGCCTATAAAACTTACAAGTTTATTTCAAAGGAGGTTGTTTTTGGGTGCAAAAAAAAGTTTCCCTGTCGCGTCTCGAACCGGCGATCTCCGGATTAACAGCCAGTTGCCTTAACCACTCGGCTGTCGGACCATACAATCTGTTTTCTTACAATCAACTTTGCTTTACGAACAGATTCTGTTTCTGAATAACCGCAATTTAGGTCACGCAGAAAGCGTGAAATCAAGCGCGAAAAAGCCATTTAAGCAGTGACGAGACAGAATGTTCTAGAACAAATGTAAAACGAAAATAAAGCGTCAGACGACGAAACAAAAAAAAACCAAGAGCACCGCAATATAGCTACGCTCAGCTTACAGCTTCGCAGCTATAAAAACAACACTCAGATCTCTGAACGGATATATACAAACATTTACAGGCGTACTTAAATGTTTCCTACCAATTAAAAAAGAAACTCTCGTTTAACTTGTTTTTCTTATCTTTACATATCCATCCCACTGAGGTAAACAACATCATAATCAAAGACGACGGATTTAAACCACCAAAAATTAATTTCAGAAAATCTAGGGGAATGCAATCAGGGTAGTCATGAACGTAGTAACGAAATCAGGAAAAAAAAAGGACCGGCTGCTAAATGTTTCCTACGTTTCGCTCCTATTCTAAGCCACATCAGAGGTTCAATCAAATTTCTTGTTACTGTAGTGATAACAAAATCGAACTGTCTTTAAAGTCACTTCACAAAAAGTAAATTGCCGAGACATCAAATAAACACAATAACTCGACAAAATGCACTGAATCTGAAATTTTCAGGAATCTTGAAGGGAACATGCTAGCCATTTAGAACAAAAAATATTTGCCGGAGATTTGCCTGTTGTCAGCAAAGGTTAAAACAAATAAATCAGTGAAATTTTGAAGTGAAGGTTAAGCTGAGCTACGTTTGTAGTTTTTTTCTGTTTTTTCCAAAAAAAAAATTACGACTGAAGCAATTCAGAGAGCAGAAAAATTACCAAAATTGAGCGGAATGAATAAAAATTTGGCTGAAGTCTAGATTTAATTTCTAGATTAAATTTATTAAAAAAGAATATTGCTAAAAACCATTGAAGCGCTTCAACTGTAGATGCAGACTGCTTCCATTTATATCACATGCGGGATGCCCAATAAAAAGGTCGAAAATTGTTACGACTATTTAGATGCTGTAACCAAGGGCAACAGTAATGCTGTGAACAAGTGACGCCAGGAGCAAAAAACAGTGACGAGATCTTGTCACTTGTATGTGCTAGTTCAAAAACAGTTATAGTGGACAAATAAAAAGAATATTTCCAATTTTGAAGCAAATCTCAACTAGTTTACAACTAGAATCTTAAAACATGGTCACTTAAAAGAGTGACATAATCGAGTAAATTTCCTCGCTAAAAAGAACTATTGTCAACGCAATGGCAGACTTATAATAAACACGATATATTGGATATGGCATTAAATATCGTTGGCATTAGCGGTAAGTCCTGTCATTTACCCCGATTATTCTGACTGTCATCCAAAGTTAATTGGAAACAACTGCACTGTTCGCAATCTTTGCTAAACGACTGCGCACGTTTATATTCACTACTCTGGTCAAAAGAGGATGGACTGGTCGGGCTGTTAAATATGTTCAAACTGCTTTTCTTTCTCTTCTTTTCCTTTTTGGGAGCTACAACATTACTATTTTTGAAATTCTGCTGCTGATGAAGATGGCAAGTTCCAGTGTGTCGTAGGTGATTCTGACAAATATTTGACTCCTCCTCAAAGTGTGATTGGGGAAATGGCTCACTTAAACGCGGCAGGGTGGTGGGAGGGTGTCTCGGTTGTTGCAGTTGAGGTGATTGCTGATTCTGGGGCTGCTGCTGTTGAGCAAATAGCCATGCAAATGGCAGCGAGTGGGATCTGTGTCTATTCGATCTGAAATTCATTCATTCAATATCAAAAAATATTTCTGCAATCAGAACTCGCATAACCGGCGATGTTGTGACAAAGAAAAGCCCACTTAGGTTCTAGTGGCCACCTTTGGTGATCGACAAAGTTCAAGTTGTTATCGCAGCAGAACATTTGAACGATTACAAAAAAAATTGTGCCGACAAAAATTCGGAATAATCAATGCCCGGACCCAATACCTCTTTTGATGACATTCCGCAAAAATTATAGCCGGATACAGACCGTGCGGCTGCAAATGTGTAATGAAATCTTGACGTGTCCTAACCAACCATTCGAAAATTTTCCGAAGAAAATTTAGTTAACAGATGCCGATTATGTTCTCAATGAAAAGTATTTTGATCATTGCCAAAACCTCTGGGAATCACTAAAGGAAATTTTTAGCAATTTATCTCAAAAATTTTCTCAAAAAAAAGATTGTGAAACAAGTTTCAAAAATTGCAGCTCTTAATTTTTTTTTACATGGAACACGGTAGTAACAAATATTTGAACAGTGAGCAAAACAAATTTCATAGTTACGTAGACACGATAAAAAAAATGATTGAAAAGACAACGAAGAAAATTGTGAGTTCAAGTTAAAATTTCAGCTCCTGCATTTTCTCCAGTGGCAAAAATGAGAATCAATTTTTGTCCAGTAAGTATATTAGATCCCATACTTATATAGACACAATCAATCAATCAGAAAAACTGCTTAATTTTATTTATCAATGACAATAATTTTTTTGTAATTCGTTAAAAACAATATTGTAAAAAGTGACCACAAAATTATTCCCAGCCCACTTTTAGTGGGGGATGGGGGAGGAACACTATGCTTAAATGGTTTTTTAGTTGTCAATTTTGGCCGATCGGTATATTGTTAGTGGCATCACAAATCACTTTTCACACTGAATTTTTTCACATTTAACGGCGATTTTCGGGCAGTTCTTAATTTTTGATTAATTAAACTAAATATTACCGTATTGTAGCGACATGACTTGAGAATCCTGGTATTTTTGGTCTCGTGGTTTTTAGAATAAACAGATTTGTATTTGAATATAGATTTTTCGATTTCACATAAAAGCGCAATTTTAACGTGCGGCCATTTGAGTTTTGCTTGCGCTTTTTCTCGCGGCTCTCCCGCAAATGATACAAAAACGTTGTTCAAGCTTTAATGGTGCATAGATTTTATTGTCTACATTAGTCTGTGGGATCCCACTGAAGTTCTAACGAGGCCTAAATGAAATTACACAAATTTTTCAGTTAACATATGGAATTGAATAGAAAATGATTATTTTTGTTAAATAAATTCTTTCTGAATGAAAGAGTTGTTAATCTCTCTGTAGTTCGTATCATTTTCCGAGTACTGATAACCTCATTGATTGCAATAGTCATATTGGTGATTTGTAAATAACCGATGATTTTTGCTGACTTGTCTCCCGGCCTCGAAAAAAAACAAGTCTGATCAGTCTTCTGATGCAGCATTATTCAAATCAGACAATTTATTTATTGAAGTTTTTGATTTTCTACAGCATGCCTTAAATTTGCTGTTAATAATTGTATTGGTGTTAGTGTTGTCCAGAAATTGACATCACAAACACCAATGCAATATTAACAGAAAATTTAAGGCATGATTTAGAACAATCAAAAACTATTCAAATACAAAATAGCAAAAAAGGGATCACTGTCTAATCTGAATAATGCTGCATCAGAGCTGACTGGTTTTCATTGACGCAAAGAGACAAGTCAGCAAAAAACATCGATTATTTGCAAATCACCAAAAATTGGCTTTCAATTTAAACGAAAATCAGAAAACCAATAGAAACCTGGGTAGACTTTCACTTTGAACAAAACTCAGAAAACCAATAAAAACCTGGGTAGACTTCTGAATAGATGCTTTCGGTTTCTGAAATAATTAAGTGTGTAACAATTGAAACATCATTGTTTTTTCAATTTCGACCCCGTAAATTTTCAGAATGTGATCAAATTATCTCAAAATTAGGTTTTATTTCGGTTAAGCGTTCCGTTAAAACTTTTGAAACTTGTCACAGTGTCCTAAAACAAACACATAATTTAAATTTTTGCCCATTTGGGATTTGTTTTACAGATTATGCATAATTTTTTTTCGCAAAAACTGGATTTCTCGTTTTTCAGCATTTTTCCTTTTTTTGCATATGTGGGGGCTTATATGACTTGATAAAGAATGCATTAGATCTGTGGTACCCCGTGGTATCCACTAACAACCTAACCTATCATTATTGCAGTAAATTCATATTCAGTGAAATGCCGTACATTTGTAGCCTTCTGTTCTATGCGCCTCTCAATCGTACCACGATTGATTACCACAGTGACTGGTAGTTGTAACCTTCAGCTCAACTATCACGTTGGCAGCGAATTGCCTAATCGCAGTCTGCCTTAACGTTAGTAATCAACAGTTGTCATTGAACATCTTTTGAATCACCTTATTCAGCATACCAGGCTTATCGAATAGCGCAACACTTTCCGAGCACAACATGGCGCAGTCAGACAAAATAGGACGCACGGCGCTAGGACTTGAACCCTTCTGGAACAAACCTAGCAGTAACCCACCAATATCATGGGAGAAATGGAGGAGTCAACTCAAAATGGCCCTCGTCGCTAAGACAAACATCGAACTAGATGAACTACTCGAAGGAGACCGACGACAGTCATTTACCCCCCCCCCCCGAACCGGTAGAGGAACAACCCGCACAGAATCCAACACAAGCAATGGAAAGAGAACGAATAACGAGGTACCACCAGGCAATAGCCAAATGGAAAAACGAATGTAATCAAATCGATGGAATAGGGGTCCAATGCGGCGACAAACCATGGGACATGGCAGATAGAAAAGCCAAACCTCTGATCTACCTTAGCCTCGGAAGTGAAGGACGAAAGATGCACGCAAGAAAGTTATCCCACACAAACGTGGAATCAAAATCAACAATGGAACTATGGGACGAATTAGAGCAAACGTTCATCCGCCCAAGAAATGTAACGTTCGATAGATACCTTCTGTTGACACGCAAACAACACCGAGGGGAAACAATGGAACAATTCACTGTCAACTTGCCGATTTAGAAGATGAACTCCTAAGGGATATATTCAGCGCAAGCATGATAGATCAAGAGATACAAAAAGAACTGCTAAAAACAACCCTCACCCCAGAAAAGGCCCTCGAACTAGCAGTGAGTATCGAATTAGGCATCAGAAGCCAATTAGCCATACAGGCAGGGCAACCATTGGATGCTTCGGCAACACCATTTAATGGACGAGAGGAACCAGTCATGGAAATCTCAAGCTCACGCTTCCGGGGATCACCACCAACAACACCGCGAGGTATGGGTAGAGGAAACGGCAGAGGCATGAACAATAACAACATAGCATCCACTCACAACTGCAGGAACTGCGGACAACCCTGGCAAGGCGGACAACCCTGGATAGCAACCACCGAGCAAGGTGCCAAGCAATCGGCCAAACGTGCCGCCGATGCAACAAACAGAACCACTATGCGAAGGTTTGCAGATCCAACCTTAATAGACCCCAATCCGGAAGATCTGTGAACGAAATCGACAACCAGTGATTGGACCAACAAACACAGGGCATAAACATGATCTCACTAAACCCGGACACCCACTCGTCATACAAAGACTCAGCGGACGAATACTCAGTTAACATGATGGAAACACCGGACGACCTCACAACACCATCAAAACTACAAATCCAATATGGTCAGAGTAAATTCTGGGTAATGGTTGACTCAGGAAGTTCCACTAGCATCGCCACGGAACAAATGGCGAAAGATATAGAGGCAAGAGACATCAACACGTGGTGGAGCAGAACAACAAATCCACTGAAACTAAAGAGCTACACCGACACCCCTATAAAAACCCTGGGAACCCTCTACTGCGACATTGAGTGCAACGGCTGGAAGGCAGGACGCGTGGACATCATAGTGGTCCCGGACAAACACCGAGCGATTGTGGGAAGGGACCTGTTCGAACCCCTAGGAATACAACTAAAACAACACGACTCCCCAAAGTCCTCAGGTAAGAACGTCAACTCAATAGACACCCCTCAAACCCCCTCAATCAAGGAAGAAGTAGCAATTAAATACAATAACCTAACAACCAGAATAGGACGATCCATACACCATAAGGTAAAATCACAATTTAAGTCAAACTACACCCCCGTCCATCAAAAAGGAAGACGCGTACCACTACACCTCGAAACACAAGTAGAAGAACTAAAAAATTTACAGAAAAACAGACATATAACCAAACTAGAAAAATGTAGCGACGAATTTTTCATATCACCTATCATAATAACAGTGAAGAAAGAAATCAATAAAACGAGCAATGGAGTCGAAAACAATCAACAAATCAATTCACAAAAACAAATATCAGATGCACAACATCGACTGCCTAATGGACAGCATCGCACAAACCATCACTCAATCGTCCGACGAAGGAGAAGTCCTATTCTCAACAATAGACCTACGCTACGCATACAGCCAATTACCACTCGATGACGATACAGCAAAAAAAATGCAATTTCAATATCATAGGCGGTCAAGCCAAAGGAACATATCGATTCAACACTGGATATTACGGACTAACAGATATGCCGGCAGAATTCCAAAAAGCCATAGACAAAATTTTATACAACCTATCGAATACATTGTTTTCTGGACGATATCATTATTGTTACAGGAGGTGGTTTACAAAACCATAAAGAAAAATTGTTCAAATGCCTAGACAGACTAAATGAAGAAAACCTGGCAGTAAACGTTAATAAATGCCACTTCGCAAAAATAAGATAACTTGGCTAGGCTATGAAAAAGACCAAAAAGGTATTAAACCAATCGTCTCTAAGACACAGGCAATACTTAATCTGAAGCTACCCTCATCCCATAAACAACTCAAATCATTCTTAGGAAGCGTCCACCACCTAACGAAATTTATACCAAATCTAGCACCCCTATGTCGCGAATTAAGAAACTTACTACAAAAAGATACGAAATACGTATGGACAAATCACCACCAAACAAAGTTCGAAAACATAAATAAATGCATACGCAACCTGACAGAAAACACACATTATGACACAAAAAGAAAGACCGGAGTTAAAACAGACGCATCAAGATCGGGCCTAGGGGCAGTCCTCGAACAAGAAACTTGCAACGGGAGGAAGACAATATCCTACGCCCCAAGATGATTAAATAAAGCAGAAAAAAATACAGTATAAACGAATTAGAATTATTAGGAGTTGTATGGGCGTTAGCACACTTTAAACACTATTTATTAGGTTACCATTTCACAGTACAAATCGACCAGAGGGCTCTTCTATCAATGCTTAAAGAACGATCAAGTAAAATCCACCAAAGCCGCCTAACCAGGTGATACGATAGATTAATTCGATCCAATTTTACTATAGAACACATAGCCGGAACAAAGATGGGACTAGCAGATTACATGTCCCGAAATCCATCCGAACCTGCAAAACCCCCGAGCACTTATGACGAAAATTTTATAATAGCTCAAATAGACGTCATAAAAAAACACTAGAAATCATACGTAAAAGAGGCAGACCAAGGAAACTAAACAATAACAAAACACAGCACAACACATTAACGACGCACAACGATTCCAATGACACAAACAAATACAATGGAATCGTCCAACGATTCCAACCATTCCCTATATTGCCAAACCAAACGACAGAGATGCAGGCCCAGAAAAGCAAACGTGGAATCGTCGACCGATTCCACACTAACAAAAAACAATACCGACAAACGCGGTATGACTACAAACAACTCACCAAAGAATAGAAAACACAGCCTACGCAGCAGTCACAAGACATTCCAAATACAACAAAAACAACGGATAATGACGTCACTAACAATACGCAAGACAAACAGCAAACGAATACACACGCGCATTTGCCAATTAACACAGCTATACTCCAACAGCATAATTCAAACAAACAACACAATTTAACAAATCAAATGGAGCACACAACAAATAACCCAAATAGCGCCACCGCGAAATCACCAGTGCAGAAAACATCCTTCTCAATGAGCAACTACCTAAGCCCTACCCCAAAAGCATCGCCTCCTAAATCAGACGACCAACTCTCAAAACAACTGGAGAGCGTGTTCAATCAACAACTAATTGCAGCAATGATCAATAGAGATACGGTGCAACGGGAGATCAGAGACTGCATAACCAATGAGGACCAAGCTCGATGCAAAAGCCTGAGCAAGCAGATATACGCAAAATGGGGAAACCTAAGCGTCAACAACGGCTGCATACTGGTGGACAACAAATTAGCAATACCCAACATCCTGAAGGAATCTGTAATGAACGTCCTCCATGCAACGCATCCAGGAGCGTGGGGCATGACTGAACTAGGGCAGAGATTATGGTGGCCATTCATCAACCGAGATTTAATCAATAAATCCAAAACGTGTCAACCCTGTACCGAATTTGGTAAGAATCTTAAAAGCTTAATACGAAAGTCCGATTGGACACAAACAACAAATACACAATAGACAAAAGTCCGATAAACAAATACATAACCCAACACGGAGTACCTAGAAACATTAGACTAGATCAAGCCAGATGCTTAAAAGGTAATAAAATACAACAACTATGTAAACGATACAACAATGAATTATTATATGCCCCAGCTAACGACCATCGCCCAATAGGACTAGTAGAACGTCTAGTACAAACCGTCAAACGACGATTGGGCTGCATAAAACTCGACCCCAATCAGAAACCGTTCAATATTAAGAACGCCCTACAAAACATATCATTTGAACTACGCACATGCAGAAAGAAAAATTCAAAACTCTCCCTTATCGAAGCCCACTATGGAAGAAAAGCGAACACCGCACTAACAAACATAACATCTAAACCAAATATCAAAAACTTAAATTGGTCAAACACTTTAAATACTATTTAGATGACAACATCATAGGAGAAGAGGAACTCATCAGTCAGGAAAAATGGTATGACGAGGATCTAGATAGTGATGCCGAAGTAAAAGCAACGAAACAACGGAAGCTACAGGAGGCCAAAGATGACGAAGGTGAAGTACCCCGAATCATCAAACTCCCAGCCGCCAACTTCGAAGAACCATTAGCCAGAAACAGCCCTCGACTCCAATTAGCCCGCAAAACTCTTGCCGCCTCGCGAAACAAGAAGCAACTGCAAGGACTCTATGAGGCCATTCCGGTGGGGGCAGCACTCGTCAAAACAGCTGACAGCACAGTAACGATCAAAGTACCAGGCCAGCAGGACACCTCAATAAATCTGATGTCGCAAAATTCGGCACGCCAGAGCAACGCCACATTCGTCATTAATTTCGCCGCCAGAAAGACCGTGCGCAATCATCATGCAATGCTCATACAGAGCATGGAATCACACGCACAAGACATCAAAAACAAGATCGTCGGCCAACGAGCCATCCGCAAAAGAGCACCCCAAGCGTCGGATTTAGACAAAAAGGCAAAAGCCAACCTCGCAAAGGTCAACCGCATCAGAATCCCACCTAAAAGAACCTATCAGCCATCACCCAGAAAAGGATCTCCCAAAAAGAGAAAGCTCTCGACGGCATCATCACAAGAGTCAGCAGACGAACAGGGCGACGAACTCCACGAGTCCGATACTAGCCGAGATTACAAAGCCGCACCCAAACAACCCGAAAGTACATTACTAGTGGAAACAACTGGAGCATCCACCCGACGCAGAGCACGAGACAAAAAGAAGCCGAAACGGTACGGTGATCTCACAGAAATGTCATCCTCGGATGAATCGTCGGACAATGACAAGCCCCAAAACATCGAAGAGGAATAAGCATCGCTTCCTATTTTCCACCCAGAACAACCCTTGCTGAAACCACGTCACTGCCGCCCCACAGCGTAATACCTTTGACCTTATCCAGCCATATCCACCCGGCCGAAAACATTGGAATCGCTCCAAGACATCAGCGAAGACCGAACCCACGGAGATATGCTTGCGATCTTCAAACAGGACCAACCTGAACGCTCCCTTCAACCCCACAAATTATAGTCAACAAAGTTAAAAACTCAAAAACTCTGATCATAGTAAAACTCCTAGCTCAAACTTATTATGTTGCCCTGTCATATTACTTGAAAGTATCTGTAACCATTAATTGTAGTTACAATAGCAACCACCAAACCTCTAGTGCTCACATTTGCAACCCACCACCAAGACATAACCATAGTTGTTACTAGTTCTCATCGCCCTAACGCGCTCAGTACTTTACACTGTTAACAACCTTTCAATTGTTACTAAAAGTTCATCAAATTGTATTCATACTCAATCATCACTAACCTTTATGTTATTTTGAAATTTTCTCTAGAGGGGGAAATGTGGTACCCCGTTGTATCCACTAACCACCTAACCTATCATTAGTGCAGTAAATTCATATTCAGTGAAATGCCGTACATTTGTAGCCTTCTGTTCTATGCACCTCTCAATCGTACCACGATTGATTACCACAGTGACTGGTAGTTGTAACCTTGAGCTCAACTATCACGTTGGCAGCGAATTGCCTAATCGCAGTCTGCCTTAACGTTAGTAATCAACAGTTGTCATTGAACATCTTTTGAATCACCTTATTCAGCATACTAGGCTTATCGAATAGCGCAACACTTTCCGAGCACAGCAAGATCAATTGATAAGTTCGATATGTTCCAGTGATTACCACAGTGACTGGTAGTTGTAACCTTGAGCTCAACTATCACGTTGGCAGCGAATTGCCTAATCGCAGTCTGCCTTAACGTTAGTAATTAACAGTTGTCACTGACCATCTTTTGAATCACCTTATTCAGCATACTAGGCTTATCGAATAGCGCAACACCTTCCGAGCACAGCAAGATCAATTGATAAGTTCGATATGTTCCAGTGATTACCACAGTGACTGGTAGTTGTAACCTTGAGCTCAACTATCACGTTGGCAGCGAATTGCCTAATCGCAGTCTGCCTTAACGTTAGTAATTAACAGTTGTCACTGACCATCTTTTGAATCACCTTATTCAGCATACTAGGCTTATCGAATAGCGCAACACTTTCCGAGCACAGCAAGATCAATTGATAAGTTCGATATGTTCCACAGGCAGAACATGACTTATTCCACTCATGACTTACCTCGAGATTATCTAACTCGGATAAATTCTATTTAATATTGATTCATTTCAGTCCCTTCTGCGCACTCACAAATGTAAACTGTACATTTATATTCTGATCAAAATTTAATAGAGGCCACATAAGCTTGATAATAATCAAGTTGCCACTAATAAGTCAGTACTCTTTGTCATGTATTTTGAAAAGAGGTTGATTTCTCCTTTTTTTGTTGTTTGGTATAACTGTTTACTTGATAATTTTTTTTCTGCAGAAAAAGCTTTTGAGTTGATTTCGTTTCTGTCGTTTCGTTTGTTATAGTTTTCGTTTTTGTGAAATAAAAAAGATTTATCTGAGTTATTAAACCATTTTTGGCTTACGCTTCGGTCACTTTTTAAGAATCTATCGAAATTGAATTTAAAAAATTTCAAATACTATTTTGAAGGTAGTCTATCTGTATTTCAATGGGTAGACGATAAATCCAAGATTGAGCCAACTAAAAAATTTCCAGCCTGAGTGTACGGTTACTGCTTTTTGGAAACATATAATGTTGCTACTATGAACAGCCAGTTTTTCTCTTCAGAAAAAGGATCTTACGTATCTTTGTGGTGTTAGAATTGCAAAACAAATTCGGGTTTTTTCCTAGACCAGAGCGCTTACCCCCTAACTTTTTGCTCTCGTGACGTTTTTAAATCATCTACCGTTTGAGAATAAAAGTTGCTTCCTTAAGCGATATTTTTGCGATATGTAAAAAATTGATGGAAAATTTCATCTAGCCACAAAAACTGTCAAATATTCTCCAAAATAATTCTACAGCCCCTTTTCTATATAAGAAGTTAAATTTTGATTGAACGAGGTCAAATAGAACAAGCTTAAAAGGCAACAATGGCATAAACTTGAACTTCCTTTACCTTGATGAAGTCATGATAATTTTCATACACAACACAGCGAGACAAATAACAGAAATATGTAAAACAGCATCAAATGAGAACAGTTTGCAAGTAAATGAAATGGGTAGCTAATAATCGGGACACTTAAGACGCAAATGACAGATTGCATAGAAATGTAACTTATCACTTCAGCTATAAATAACAATAATTTAACAGCTACGCAAAGTTACTAAAGAGCGAAAGAGGTGAAGTAAAACGTGGTACGCAAAATTAACAATTTAGCTCTTTCAACCAATTTTGCTGCTGATTACCATCTAACTCGACCTCGAAAAGTCAATATATGCAGAATAGTGATGCGTAATTTGATTCAGGCGGTTCAAGTTATCGAAAGGAGCAAAAATAGCCGCACTAAAAATAACCACCATTTAATAAGATGATTGCAGCTGAGGCAAGTTGGTATAAAAAGTGGTACAGAACGCAAAGAGAATTGACAGGAATCAATTAAGCGCTATAGACTGCAGATTGATAAAGAATTGAGCACAGAACGTATAAGGCGCAGACTTCTGTGGCAGCAAACAATTTTATCATTTTAATTATCAAACGTCAATCAATAAAAGGGAGGAGGTGGTAATACGAATTATAGTTGAACACTTACTGTGGAAACTGTCGTATACGAAGTGGAAATTAAAAATTAAATCGAAGCTATAACCACTCAAAACAAGTCGAAGGGGTAGAGGTTAAAATTATGTTAAAAAGTGTGAAATTTGTTAATTTGACTACAAGTTTTGGTTAATTAGTTCGCATCTGAAACAATTGTGCGGGGTTGTTATCATTCCAACGGTAATCGACATTAAAAACTGAGAGAAGACGTTTTTATATAATTAGGATTTGGGGAGGAGCTTAGTGTTAATGGCATATCAGACTGCATTTTGAATGAAAAGTACTTTTTGGAGGAAATAGCAGTTGGTAACGTGATCCGCTCTTAAATGTCACATACGTAGTATGTAACATTATGTAACGAGTGTAAATTAAAAACTGACACTAAAATAAAACACCAATGGCACTCGTTACATAAATTATCTCACATTTCTGAACGTTGATGAATCTATCTCTTACCTCACTTATTACGTTCCCCGAAGTGAAAAATTTCAAGAGATATCCAAAAAGGAGCAACAATCTGAATCTCTGTTTACTTTGAGCTGATTTATTATATGTGGTAAATATCAGCATCTCAATTCAAATAGTTGTTGTCGAAGCACATCAGAAATCGATATATGAGATCCATAGAGTAAAAAAGACAACAAATTTTTGACAAAAAGAAGCATGTGATCAGAAGAGAGTCCAAAACCGATAGCAGAAACTTTGCATAACTAGCCTCTTTATTTTTTTGATACAAAAAAAACAACGAGATTTACCCAAAACTCTAATTTATCACACAAAAAAACAAAAGCGATAACTTAACGCTGAAGTGTCTAACATATCTTTGATTTATTTCAAGAGCTCAACAACGAGCCACAAATGTAAATCAAAAACATAGCCAGAAGAATGCCGGCCCGGACCCTAGTCCGATAGTATATCAGTACTGAAGCATTGTAGTCCAATTGTATATCGTCTGCCCAGTACTGTATCAGTGTATCCCAAGAGTATATTGCTATCTCATTAAGTGCAGTCTATTCGCATAGATGCTTTTTTCTGAAAATAGATTGAGCATTCTTGGTTTTGATTCCCATGATGTTCATAGGAAAATCATAGAAAATTGTGCAAATTTCGAGACAAAAATTAAATTTTGGACGATACACTTTTTGAGCATGACGATGACTTACAATCTTAAAACGTTGCAAGAAACATATTAAGATTAACAAAAAAACCACCCAACCAGCAAATACACGCCGAAACCAGTAAAAACGCGCCTAGAGCCTAGAAACTGACAAATTTGGCCCAAAATTTCAGATTTTTATGGTTTTTATGTCAGATTGTAATAGACCTTTGTATGAACGTCTTAGTTTTATCTCAACGAAAACGGAAACAGTTCTGGGCCGACGATACACAACTGGAATACAATGTTTCAGTACTGATATGCTATGGGACTCGCGTCCGGGTTAACATTAAAAGGTTTAACATTTTGGGTGTGCTTTGAGCACTGCCAAGTTGTCGGTACTGGGCATTTCCGGAAGAAATAAAGCCTTTTTTACTCTGATTTTTTGTCTGAACAGGGTAAAAAGTGACATGATCATAATCTGGTCATAGTAAAAATACAGACTGAGAAATACTATGATTCAGCGCTGATTTACAATGTTACTGTAATCCGGGGGACAATAACTGCCTAAATAACTGTGGAGAACCTAACACAAAAAATCAAGATTCTGATTTCAAATTCAGCCCACATTTTCAATTGCATCATAAAAATTAATGTTTTTTAAACCTTTAAAAACAAGAAAACTTAACTTTAAAAACCTGATAATTTGCTCTTCAACTTCCTGGTGCGTAAACAAATGGTCACCAGGACAATTAGGGAAGACTAGGGAAAAAACAGTACTAGATTAAAACTTCGAATGGTCGGAACCAAAAACAGGACACGACAAACAAGTGACAAGGCATGGACTCAGAGAACCATTTGGAAGAAAAAACTCTTAAAAAAACCAGCCAATGACAGAAATAGCCTCGAATCAAAAAATGATCATTATCGAAAATGAATTTTTGACAGAACATTTTCTCATTCTACATTAAAAAAGAATTTCAAAATTTCATGAATCATCACTAAAAATTGTCTCCAAAAATTCACCATAACTTGAACGGATATTAATTAACAACAATGATATCATGAAAATTAATTGTAGTGATTTCTGCATCTTTCTGTAGTGTTATCAATAACAAAACAATCTATCTCAAAACTCCATACAAAATGATAAAATTATTAAATATGCTTAAAATCAAAATGTCAAAATTGAAAAACTTCGAAACAATCGCTATAAAGATTTTCCAACTACAAAAAAGATAATTACCAATGAAAGAAGATATTAGGGATAGGACAAACCAAAATGCGCTCGAAATCGTAATAATTGTAACTATATACCCAGGTTTGTATTCAGGCATTATGTGATAAATTAATAGTGACAATCAAAACTCAATTTTTAAAACAAAAAAGTATGAGAAATTGGCAATTGCGCAAACTCACTCAAAATGAACAAAAATCTAATTGACTAATATTATCTTCAAAGATGACGAGCAACGTATCAATATATGTACAAAAAGTACTCATCTTTTGCCTTAACAAATAACTAATTTTCAAACAAAGACATGTTGCAACGATTATTAGAAGAAAAAGAGTCTAGCTGAGTTTGTATTAGAAGCCAAATTATTAAAGAAACGGTTATATTTATAAGCATTTTTAAAAAAATGCATATAAATAAAAGATAGTCTTCAAATTACTTTAGGATAAAGTCAACAGCCAATAGTCGCAAAGGTCATATTAAAATACAGTAATCAAAACCAAAAGGTGAACCAAAAAACTTCCAAAAACAACTCAAAAAGAGCAATTTCAAAACAGAAGAAAAAAATCTCACGTGTTTCTCTTGCTGAACACAACATTGTGTCTTGGTTTGATGCCAGAAAAACATTTATCTGCAAATTGACGAAAAATAACTCAAAAACTATGTTACGATGATGTAAAACACTATTCATATAAAAAACCACTTTCATAAAA
This sequence comes from Convolutriloba macropyga, assembly GCF_964194025.1. NCBI lineage: Eukaryota > Metazoa > Xenacoelomorpha > Acoela > Convolutidae > Convolutriloba > Convolutriloba macropyga. Next base: position 37,411,496 of record NC_134476.1, read on the forward strand.
AAATTGCGTCAATAGCAAAAGATTAGAGTGATCAAAGCAGCTTAAAAATTTTAAATTTTTCAAGAAAGTTTTAAGTTTGGAGGCTCAAATTATGCAAAGAATTTTTCATTTATTAACGCCTAAAATTACCATGTGTGCAGTTTTTTTTTAAAAATTAATTTTGAACGCATCAATTTGTAAAAAATAGTCCTTACTTAATTTAACACTTCAAACGATGCGTGCAAAACACCAAACAAGGTTTCCATATTGACATTTTTTGAAGTTAGATATGCTATTATGTGAAGAGCTATCAAGAAAAAAATGCAATATTAGTCCTGAAACACTGGAAAATAAATCCATGCCAAAATTAAACAAAGTCGAAATAAGCGGACTATTGCAATCGATTAATTACGGCACCAATGAAATTTTCAACCCACATCTCGATATATAACTTGAATCATTTGATTGCTTTACTAAAATTTAGTTAAAATCAAATAAATGAGAAAATAATGAATCTAATATAATAAATCCACGCAGCCAGTCAAGTCAACTCCATTTTGATTTGATAATTGTTTACGAACGGTAGAGTTCAAAATGCGAGTTGAGCGCAATCAGTTCGACGCTGTCAAATCAGTTAAGACGACAGACGTTACGTACTACTCGCCATTTGAAGTCATAGCAAACATTGCCTAACGTTTCAGGGTCATAAATACAAGTATCAAACTTAATTGAGACTACAAATAAACGTAGAACATCTCAGAATTTGATCACTCTGACGTTGCGAAATACAAAAGAATTAGTTCATAATTGTATTAAACAACAAATTCAATTCAGTCCTAGGTTGGTAAATATTTAAAGACTTAAGTTTGAACTGAAAACGATAGAAATTGAACCACTTCAAGAAGGTAGAAGAGCTATCTAATCTTGTACGATGCGAGCGATAAAATCGGGGAAATTCAGTAAATCAAATGGAGATAGAAATGCACTCAAGTTTATCCGTAAAGGTCAACGAGGTCATATCAGTGAAGAAAACCTCTGCGTATGAAGAGGGTGTGATTGGTTTTAAGTACGGGGGTCTAGCAGACTACAATAAGACATGTAACATATTGGATCAGAGGAGAATAGGGGGATAAATTGAGCGACAACTCTCAGCGAATATAGTAATCCCCCAAAAGCGGCGGCAGACACATATACCATGACCTTACTGGTTGCTAATGTAGTTTGCAGAACAGGGAATAATAGATACTTCTGCTGAAAACGTGAAAACAAATTTCAGCTACAACAGAAAAAAGCATTTCTGCATTGTTTAGTTTGAAGACCACTTTTATCTATGAAATACAAAACAATGTGCGTTCCAATTTCAAACTAATACATAGTTTATTAGATCAATTCATGTACGGAAAAAAATAATGCGAACGGAAATTTGTAACCAATAAAGGAAAAACGTAGCCAAACAAATAGCCAATTGCACTAAATAATGAAGGTAGTGTATTCGAACTAATATAATGCACATCACAATTCAACATTGCAACAATAAAGGCAACACAATTAAATCAAACGAACCATCCCACAATAGTCAATTCAAACTATATTCCAATAAGTTCACCCCACCTCGACAGGGCTTGTCTAATTTGTCTATAGTTTGCACTTGGCTGAATTTACCAATGAAATCAGGCTATAAATTAAAAGGGTGAATCAACTTGGAAAACCAATCTGATTTTCCCTATCGTCTGTACATGTTATTTTCTCTTCTATTTTCCAACACTGCGTGATCTATTTTTTCCTATTTTCCTATGCACCTCAAACAGTTGAATTCCACACAACAAACAGCCAAGTAAATAAATAAATCTGTGCCTGTTTGATCACAGTCATAATATCACAAATTTGTCTCCCAAGTGAATAGATAATTGCAGCTTGGCCACAATCAGACGTTACAACACACAAAGCGATACAATAAAAGGCAATGAATCCATTACCATCATCAATAAAACAACCCATCAATTCTCCTCTCATCTACCGAGTCATCAAAACATCCTTCAATTCCGATAGCAAGGTAAATGTAAGAGACAAAGAGTGTGTAAGAGTTCACAAAGAACTTTTCCAACCATACAGAAAACCTTTTGTGAAAAAAAAGTTGTGCTATAGTTAAGAAGCTATAGTCAAGACGTGGCGTGATTGCCGAGAGATAAGTTGTGAGTCACACGCCAAGGATTGAACGTCCAATACCGTGCCTCCGTCAACCTGTCTGTGCGAGGATGCGCTTTCACTTAATCAAAGCTTCAGCTTGACCATAGCCTGACGGATCTTGGATATCACGCAAATGTTTCAGACGCAAAAAAGTGGCTATAGTAAAAAAAAAAGAGCAAAATAAGCCACATGAAAAGAACAGTCTGAAGAATTTTGATCGATTATTTGTTTCAACATACGCAAACGAAGAAAAATAATTACCCGTGCAATTTTCCTCCAAAGCAAAGGGGTGCAATTTCTCTCATCTTACAAAGACAAAAGTGGCATCATATTAAGTCTTGTTTCCTCGTCAACAACATTCATCCAATTAACCATCAACATTCTGCTGGCGTTGATAATATAACGGGTCGGGCCAATGTACTTTTAGCTGTAGTTAAATGCTAAAAGCTTTCTACAAGGGCTAAAAAACGAGAACAAATCGCGAAACATCAGACGCACAAAATATGTACATGTTCATAAAACTATTTCAACACATGGAGTCACAATCCAAAATCTCTACATCCAGATTTTCAGTTCAGGGACTTGAATGAATTATGGATGGGCATAGCATACTGTTGCGCAGCATCTAAGTCTTTTTCTGAAAATCGGTATCAACTTTCACTTTCGAAAAAAAATTTATTCAGGCAATGAAATTCCCGAAAGCAAACAATCAATTACAGAACAAAATTACATGCACAGAACAAAATTACAAAATTCTGATCTTGTACACCGTCTGTCAATTTTACCCCATAATTTAAAAGGCACTTCATATAAAAAGCACTTCGGCGATCACAAATTGGCAAAGCAGACAGATCAAAGATAAACCAGCATCTGGACACTCTGCTTTGTACATCAATACTTAGATAACTTTTTTGAACGCATCAAACCAACTGGATCAAAAAATGATGTTCAATCATCACTGTCTGTCTACTCATTTTTATGAAGTCACACATCTGTCTACTTCCCTCAATTTTAAAATTTAAAATTCCGAGACAGCTCCTTCAGACAACATTAGACAACATTCTAGCTTCACAAGTATTCCAGAAATACCCTAATCTATCCTTTCGCAGCCTAGATAAATTAATCCGCATTATCCTTTTTAGCTGAAGTCTTCATTTACGAAACTTATTTGTTACGAATTAATAATGATCAAAAACTGGTATCCCAAATTGATCAAGAAAGATATTTCTTGATAAAACACATTTGCAAACTTTTTCTGAACAATTTTCACACTATACATTTTAAGACCATGATGCTGATTCAGTCAGGCCACGTACATGCATTGTTCAGAATTCCATGAATCACTGTGGTCAAGAATCAACTCTGTAATTTGTTTTTTTTATGTATATTCAGCTCTATCTGAAAGCTACAAAAACTTTGTTGTCAGACAATGCAATTCCATGACGATTTCCTCTAAATCAATTTCGGCTCACCAATAAGTACTAAGGCCTCAGAGTGTATTTTCTGAATGCCTGGGCTGGGCTTTTGGTGCCATCCTGCTCTTGGTAATTTGAATTTTTGTCACTTTGTTATTTCCGAACACGTATCGAGCATTTGTTACTTATTCAAACTTGAGCCAAGGAACTCCTATCTAGAGATTTTCAAAAAAATAGTAATATAGAAAAAATAAAACCAATTACAGAAAATTAAACAACCTTCAATACATTTTTCCTGTTTTCACAAAATTGTTTCTTTTGCTACTGACAGATAAACAACTGTATTTGGAGATTTATTTATCAGAATTTATCAGTTGTAAATTATCTTGAAAATAGATGATCAATTTCGGTTGAAAGTGAGGATAAGTCTTCCAAAAATTTTCAGAAGCCATTTTAATGCAACGTATTCAAACAATAAATACTCTTTTCAGATATCTTATTTCGTACTTGCTATAGTCAATGCTTCAAGCAACACTGCCCCAATTTTTGAAAAATAAAACTAAGGCTTAATCGTTTCACAGCCAATCTGGGCAACAATAAGCATATAATACGGCGTTTTAATTTTTTTAAATCTACTTTTTCAATTGTTTTTGAGATATTATCTGTAAACTAGGCATCTAATTTAGGCCTCTGTTAATTGCTCACAAAATGCCGTCTTCAAAAACACAATTAAATTACTTCAATTAGTTTCGATTTTTTTTATCACTCACAAAATTCCGAAAAGCTGACATCTCAGGTGACATTTTCCTGATAAAATCTAATGTAAGCAACCATTTCTTTTCAAGCGCAACTTCAGTCTTGATGCATAGAAATTTGACTAATTCGTTAACTCATAATCACACTGATTAATCTGAGCACATTTATTCAAATTGTCTGTGGCTAACGACGTTCTAGGACGAGAGTTTAAGAAAATATAACGATGACCAGCTCTGAAGAATAAAAAGTACATGAAAACACTAATAATTATTTTTCTGGCATTTTGTAGAAAGCAAATTATTTGGCTGTTCAATCAACTTTTAATCAATTTTCTGTCAGTGACTAGACAGCTGTCGGAGTTGATTGCCAGTGATAAGGCAACTAAAAAATTTATAATTAGCAAAGATAACGGACAGAAAAAATTTAGAAGACATCTCAGCACAATTTTCAGTCTTTGCAAGAATTTGGCATCTTATTCTATTGCTGAGAGCAAATTTACTGTTGTGTTTATACGATATTTGTAGTTTTTTTAGTCCACTCATTGTGGGCCGGTGCAATTATTCATTGTCCCAACTCCAACTTTGTTTCTTGCTCAGTCAACTTTCACCAAGCAATATTTTCATTGAAGGAAGTTGTAAGTTCTTTTTATCTTCACATCAAAAATAGTTGATGGTTTCTTAAACACATTGCAATTATAGGCTTTGCATAGAAAAGTGTACGCTTGTTAAAGAAACAATTTTCTATGAGAACTAAAATAACCCAACAGCAAAAAAACACATTTATCCACTGCTATTTTCTTCTATAAAGAGGCAACGTTAACAAATATTGAGTGAAACCTAACATTTTAACCAGATACAGTTATGCTTAGTCAGGAAGCATTTAAGACCTGTTATTTATTAGAATAAGTGGCAGGGCAACAAAAAACAACAAAAATAGAAAATCAACTGACAATCATGAAGAAATCGAAATTTCAGAACCAATAGAAGTCAACTCAAAACATTTGATTAGTTTCTCTTACGTCTCCATTGAAAAACATAGCAACCATTCTTTTCTCAAACTACGTGATAAGAGAATAAAATATCTACAAATACGGACAGACCACAAAAATTCAGAATTGTGTAAAACAAATGTTTTAATGTATAAAACAAATGACTTAAAGTTGAAGAAAACTGAACAATCAACTGAAAAAATTATAAGCTTTTAATGCTACATTCAAAAAACCAAAGACACGTGATGCAACTAAATCAAATTACAACTAAAAGAACGAAAAAGACGGGCAAAAAAATTCACGCGTAAATTTACCCGCTTATTTCTCTTTTAACTATACTCGCAAACGATACAGATTAAAGTCACCAATCTGAATCGACTTCTCATTGACATGTAAACAATAAAAAAAATGTGAACTGATAAAAAGACAGCGCTCAGTAGTGCTATCCAAAATCTTTTGCAGCTTTAATGGAAATAGTGATGTAAAACGGCGGAAAACAGCTTTCTAACTGCTGCAAATGGAAGAAATCCTTCTGAAAATCTGTTTGAGCACTAACTCCACGCCAGAAGCAATTAGAACAATTTGCTTTTGACGTGGAGTTACCAAACCTCACGTCATTACCAAACCTCCTTGTCAAATATGCACCTTGAAAACCAGTATCATAAATATATAAGTCCCTGATAGCTTTATTTGCCTAACTCTTTGTCTTGATGTTATTTTCTAGTTATCAAGATGTACACCAAATTCGATGTACACAAAAATGAGCTTCCATTAAGAAGAGCTCTTGAATAGCTGGCAAATTTTGGCTGTCGACAGTAAAAAAAAAACAAAAATCAGATTCAACCTCACCTAATCCTTGTTTTGCTTAAATCGTAAGGGTTGGAAAATTTCTGCAACCATTTCACAGCCTCCACGTTTATCAAATCTGTAGAGTTTCAAAAAAATGGTCTGACTTCTAAGGACTGTTGAGATACTGCAGAGTCAGCTGATCGATCTATAATTGCTGTCAGCTGAGAGTGACTTCAAAAGGTTTGGAAGTTTTTTCAAGATAAGATTTCCCAAGTTGTCGGGACCGCATGCTTTGTTTGTGTGTAGTTTTTCAAAGATGTTTGATTTTTGCTCCATCAATTATCTTATTGTTTTTGCAAAAACACTTGAAAAATTCACAGAAAAACTTCGCTTTTTGTTCATCATTGTTAGCTGTTCGATCTTTGTAACGCATCGTTTCTGGGAATAAATATCAGTGTGTGTCCACCAATAAATCTTTAGTTGTGTTTACGATGTTTTAATCTGAATTTTTTTAAAAATAATTAAAATGATAACAAACTGCTTTGCTTTCATCAACCAAAGCTCAATTACAGCCAATGTATTCTCGCAGACCAGCCTTGTCTCTAATCAAACTGAACTGTTCTAATCGAAACGACAGCCTTAGCAGTAAACGTGCATTTCATAATCTAATTCAGCCGCAATAAAGTAAGGAAAGTAGAGTCCAGAGAGGCGAAGGTAAGAAACAAATATGTGCATAAACCTCAAGACAGCAGCACAATAGAATTGGGAAAATTGGGAACGAAAAAGGTGTGGCGCCAACTTATTTCAGCCAAACAAACAAAGCCATCGACAGAAACAAACATCACCAAGGCCGCGGGATATCACTAAAAGCGACAGCTAAGCGATTTGACACTTTGAGGCAATAAATTTTTTGCATTTGGAAATTTTGGGAAATCAAAACCAGAAAAAAGGATGCTACCAAACTCATTCCTCGCAATGGCAGCAATTGATGACGAATCGCATCAAGCAAAAATAGCACTAAAATGTTTACTTGAAATATTAATTCCATCACTACGGCTTCTTTTGATGCTTATTATTACTATGATGAAAAAATGATAAGCGTTTGATATAGCAAGTTCAATACCATGCCGAATGCAACAGATAACAACATGCGACACTAAATAAAGCATTGATGAGACAGAGAGAAACTCATCAAAAAACAAAACGCATGTAACTGCACTTTATTTTCCGTAAACTATAGCATACATATATGCTTCCGCACTATTTATATACTCAAAACTAATTATTCCAAACATGAAAACCAAAATGCATTTCTTCCTTTTTGAAAAAGTTTCGCTCTACAAGGGTCGTCGGTCAATTCGAGGGCAACATATCAACACACTCCTATATACAAACAAAATCTGACAGCCAGCAAGAGCGAAGGACGTCGTATGAAATAAGTACTCAATAAACGCAGTTGGAAGAAATCAAATTGATCAGAAAACATTTAAGATTTAACCACAAAAATAGAAAAGAGCGTTCATCGATGATCGTCCGAATTGCTAATTCGACTGGAAGGCGCACGAATAAGAATCTTATTTCGAAGTAACATCGAAAAACATTTGTCAGCAACAGAAATTGTGTAACTTCAGGCAGCCAAAAAAACGTTCTCAAATTCTACAACTCGCTTAGATATCATGAATAGCATGAAAAGGTTTTCGAAAAGAAACGCCTCTCCCCAACACTCCAACACTCGGTGAATATTGGCTGGTAAGGGGCCCTCCCCGCTCGACGCCTACTGTTCTCACCTCTACTACAAAGAAGCTGTCAAAAATATCAATAGATACCTTAAAGATCTTAATACCTTCTTCCATAGAAAACAGTCGTTTCCCTCGCCCTGGAAGTGCTCTGCCATTCTACTATCCACCACCCACTCAGACTGGAAAGATTTAGATGTTGTTCTGGGTACGGACCGGACAAAAACAGTCAATGATCATTACTCGTTCCACCTTCAACTACGCTGCTCCTTGCTGGTCTTTGAATGTTTCCAAAACCAATTGGAATAAGCTTGAAAGTAAACAAGACAAAGAATTGAGAGTTGTAACTGGATGAACAAAAATGACCCATATTGACTACCTTCGCCAAGAAACGAGACATCTCACCGTAGAAAATCACTGCAAAGTTTGACAGCCCAGTTTGCAGCCTCAATTCATGAACCCAACCACCATTGCAATGATCTATTGACGAAACCCACCTATAAATGGAAGGAAACGCTTTTCAGTTTTGCAAGAAATTGTGAAGAACGTATGAAGTTGAAATGGAAATTCCAAAGGCGCAGAAGACCCCACACAGCAAAGTCGTTGATTTTACGATGAGAAACAGTGAACCCAACAGATTACTTCACCCCATTCCCAGCCTAACCCCGAAGAACTTGACAGAGGCGAGCCAGGACTCTTCCGAGAAGAAAGAAAATTCCTCTCTGAAATGAGGTCTTCCTATTGCCCTCTGTTAGACTTCAAAAACAAAATCAACAGCGACGAATCAGATACTTGCAGGAAATGCCATAAAGAGCGTGAATCAGCAGCGCACGTTGCTGAACAAGTTGGTGGAATCAAGTGCGAAGATCGTTGGTGGTCCTCCGAAGAATCGATCTCGACGCTAGAAGAAATCCTGGTCTAAACAACAACACAACAATACTGCGACGTCTTCTTCGAAAGAAAGGGAAAATAATCTAAGGCCACATTAAACCATATCAACATTAGCGAAAAAGTAGAACAAGTCAAAAAGCATCAAAACATTAAAAAAGCCTGCGGCCTAGACGAAATTGAATCATTGTCTTTAAAAAGGCAGCAATACAAAATCTTGCATTAAAGCACCAATCTGCAAAGTTGGACAAGGCGGAGATCTCAAACTACAGTCCAATTGCCCAGCTAGTTAACGCTTCAAAATTATTTGAAAGAGTGTAGGGAAAAGAGATCAAATGTACTGAAGCTGTTAATCTACCTCGAGTAAGTCTAGGGAAAGCTCGACTTGAGGTACCCAGAAATTGTTGCCATTAATTCGGACTTGCTCAAAATTTTCGATGAAAATGTCGCCTGAAAAATTGATACATAAAATCAGTCAAATTGGAGTTTGGGTAAGCTTCTGTAGCAACCTGCTAGTTAGTTAACAGACCGTAAACAAAGGTTTACAGTGAGAAAAAGTCTTATCAAGTGCATCAGTTATTACTTCGGGCGTACCACAAGGTTTATAATCGGGCCACTCATGTTCATAGTGTTCACCAATGAATTGCCAGAAAACACATGATCGTTAATAAAATCGAATAGGCCAACAACATGCTGTAATTCACAAAACAAAACCCAGCCAGATGAAAAATGAAAAAACACAGCAAAATTGAAAAATCTGCTCCAATCTCGAGACGAGGCAGAACTGGAATAAAGCAACTATACAGAATTTTTATAGCGGTGACAAAAATATTATCAATATGCACATCGAGCTACAAGACCATCCAATTCAAAATTTATGCATCAGAAGACAAAACTCTTAAAACGACCAGAACGATGCTGCAAACGGAGCTATAACGAATTGAAATTCCTCTTGACACGTCTCAAAAAGTCCAAAGAAAACTTCTGAATCCTTGCACATTGAGCTAAAAGACCTTCCAATTCAAAAATTACGCATCAAAAGACATTTTCTATAAGTACCAGAACAATGCTGCTAAGGGAGCTATAACGAATTGGATTTCTTCTTGAAACGTCCAAAAAAATTCTGGATCCTTGCATCAAAGCTTTAAAACAACCAGAAAATGCTCGAAAAGGCAAAAATGAAAACGAACATGATTACAAAATTCTATATCACCTAATTTCGACGGTGCTACAACGATCTCGACACCTGCCCGCGGCAAAAGTTAAGTTCCCGCAGAATATTTTAATCATGTTGAATTGAAAGATTGACATTAATTTCGAATTTTTTCAACAACGAGGTCTCATGTCTTAGAGGTCCTCAATACAAGTTTTTTTGCACTATCAGAACCAACAACACTATCTAATAGTCTATAACCACCAACTATTTCAACTTATTTTTAAATGTTAACACAAATCCACTGTGATATTTCAAAATGATGTTTTTCGGTAATAAAATTGCACTTGGTAAGATGACAAACGAAAGCAGGATCACGCTTTTTCAACGAGTCAAAAAAACTTTTCCAACTATCAACAAATCCGACAGCAACATCACAAAGAAAATCTCTGGATCCTTGCACCAACGCTACGAAACAGCCAAAATATCCTCAAAAAAGCAAAAATGAACAAGCAGATGATGATAAAAATCTATCTCAACTACTTTCGAGGGTGCTGCAACGATCGCAACACTTGCATATGGCGAATCTTAGGTTCCTGCAGAAGCTGTAGCCCACAAAAAAACCAAGCCAGATTACAGTTGAAGAATTCATCACCACCCGTGCATTACGCAAAAACCACTACTACTGCTGCTAGTACTAAAAAACTTTGTTTTCCTAGTGACTCTCAATAAAAAAACAAATACACATAGATATCAGTTTTAAAAAAAAGCAAAACAAAAGATATACAACTATTCAAAACAAAGAAAATATTGGCAAGCTACACCGGTCAAACTAATAGCTTCCCTTCGTCAACATCAAGGCCCATTGGGGCATCAAAAATCTCAGGGCGCCTAAGTGTCATAGAGCCTCGAATGCAGAAGATGGAGCTCCTAAGAAGATCAAGCAGATATTTGATCTGAGGTATAACATGATGTAAGCGTCGCTGTTGTTTTCTTGTGGAGAGAGCGAAGGAGGTTGTATAAGTACTCAATAATCGCGGTTGGAAGAAAACAAATTCATCAGGAAACATTGAAGATTTAACCGTAAAGTTAGAAAACTTCGTTCATCAATGATGGTTCCAATTGCTGATTCCACTGGAAGGCGTACGAATAAGAATCTTATTTCGAAGAAGCAGAGAAAACCATTTTTCAAAAACAGAAAATGTGTAACCTCAGGCAGCCAAAATGATATTTTTTAGATATCATGAATAGCATGAAAAGATTTTTGAAAAAAAATAAGAAACGCCTCTCTCCAACACTCGGTGAATATTGGCTGGTAAGGGGCTCACACAGCACAACATCTTCATTGAAAGAAAGAAAAATCAAAAGCCACATTAAGCCATATCAACATTAGCGAAAAGGAAGTAGAACAAGTCATGAAACATATAAACTTTATCAAAGCCTGCGTCCCAGACGAAATTGAAACATTGTCTTGAACAATGCAGCTATACAAAATCATGCACTAAAGCACCAATCTGCAAAAATAAAGACAAGGCGTAGATCTCAAACTACAGGCCAATTGCCCTGCAGGTTGACGCTTCAAAAATATCTGAAAGAGTGCTATTCAACAGGCTGTATCCTTTGATAGAAGAGGCTCTCCATCCTTCCCAATACTGCTCGAGGGAAAAGAAAATAGTTATACTGCAGCTGGTATCCTACTTCTAGAAAATCTAAGGAAAAATCGACCCGAAGAAGCCAGAAATCGTCCCCCTTTATGTGGACTTAGGCAAAACTTTTGATAAAAATGTTGCCTGAAAACAGTGCATAACCTCAGGAAAATTGGAGTTGGTGGTTAGCTTTTGCAGCAACCTGCTAAATGGTTAATTGATTGATGAACAAACGATTAGAGTAGGAAAAGTCACATAAAATGCATCAGCTATCACTTTGGGCGTATCACAAGGGTTTATAATGGGGCCACTCATGTACATGGTGTTCTTTAATCATTTGCCAGAAAAAAAACCATCGTTAAAAATTTCGATTATGTTGACAATATGTTGTAATCCACAGAACAAAACGCAGCCAGATGAAAATTGTTGTTCAAAAGCAGAGGAGAAACAAGCGCATCACTCAAAAAATTGACTGCTTGAGCATCAAAAATGACAGGTAAAAAAACAAACCAAAAACGAAGAATCTTTTGCTCCAATCTCGAGACGAGGCAGAATTGAAAAGCAACTCTACAGAACTCGATCGCAGTAACAAAAATAATGGTTACAGTAATTAGTTACAACCTTCAATGTACTGAGAACTTTGCAAGGTGAGCGGCAAACTCGCTTAAATGTTTCCAATTTATAAAAAGAAATACTTCTCCAAAAGTATTAATATCTACAAAACTAAACGCATACATCAGTTACGTAGTCCATGTAATCACATATGGATTCCAAGTCTGGCATCCTTCCAAACCTGATATGAGAAATATCGATATAATAAAACACAGTACTGCATGGATTCGCAGGACAAGATCAGATTACAAAAATACGCTCATTGCTCTAAACATCCTGCATTTGTCCTTGCACATCGAGCTACAAGACCATCCAATTCAAAAATTATGCATCAGAAGTCAAAACTCTTAAAACGACCAGAACGATGCTGCTAACGGAGCTATAACGAATTGAAATTCCTCTTGACACTTCTCAAAAAGTCCAAAGAAAACTTCAGAATCATTGCACATCGAGCTAAAAGACCTTCCAATTCAAAAATTACGCATCAGTAGGCAAAATTGTTATAAGACCAGAACAATGCTGCTAATGGAGCTATAGCGTATTGGATTTCTCCTTGACAGGTCCCAGAAGTTCAAAAAAAATCTGAAGCCCTGCACCAAAGCTACAAAACAATCAGAAAATACTCCAGAAGGCAAAAATGAACACGAACATGATTAAAAAATTCTATATAAACTACTTTCGGCGGTGCTAAAACAATCTCGACACCCGCCCATGGCAAATGTTAGGTTCCCGCATAAAATTTGAGCAGTAGTAGTAGTAGGAATTTGGCCCTTCGATGTCGTCGGGCGCGGGGACCGTGTCCCTTTTCTTTATCCATGGTTGCTGTTAAATTTTCCACGTATCGCTGACTAGTTCATTGTAACTCGTTTCAAAATGATGCCACAGGAAATTGAGCAGTCGACTTTTCAAACCCGCTGCATTTCCAAATTGTAAACTGTGGAAGTCTATTCATAAGAGCACAAGTTCTATAGAAGAAGCATCGCTGGCAAATTTCAAGATGTGGTTTTGAATGGTCGAATTTCAGATCGTTGTCACTCCGATCTGAGTTATCCACAAAAGAAAACCAAACAAGACGACACCAACCGTTCATAGGAGACTTCAATATTAGGGACTCGAGGAATTAAGAACTTCAATTTATGCCTACATGATGAAGCGAATATTTGAAACATGTTAGGTGAAAGAGTGGTATGAATTTCTAGCTTTTCAACAAAGACATCCCCTGTCTCAGAGGTCCTCAATACAAGTTCTTTTTGCACTATCAGAACTTATAACACTATCCAATAGAGTATAACCACCAAATATGTCAACGTATTTTTAAATGTCAACAAAAATCCACTGTGATGTTTCAAAATGATGTTTTTCGGTAATAAATTTGCTTTTGGTAAGATGACAACCGAAAGAAGGATCATGCATTTTCAACGAGTCTAAAAGACTTTTCCGGCTATCAATAAAGCCGACAGCAGTATTATAACAAAACTTCTGGCTCCTTGCACCTTATCTAGAAAACATCCAGAAAAACCTCAAAAAAGCACAAAAGAGCAAGAAGATGATAACAAAATTTGGTGTTAACTAATTTCGACGGTGCTACAACGACCTCGACAACTGCACCAGGCAAATGTTAGGTTCCTGTAGAAGCTCTTTTCCGCAAAAGAACCAAACCAGATAGCAGTTAAAGAATTTATCGTCAACCGTGCATAAAAAAAACTTAAGAACTTTGTCTTCATTAAAATTGTCAAAAAAAACAAATACTCACAGATATCAGTTGAGAAAAAAAGCAAAACCAAAGTTATCCAACCATTGAAAACAAAGAAAATAATGGTAATGTACATGAGTCAAACTAATAGCTTCCTTTCATCAACAGCAATACCCACTGGAACAACAAAAAATATCGCAAAGTCTAAGTGTCTTAGAGCCTCGAATGCAGAAGATGCAGCTCCTTAGGAGAACGAAGCTGGTATCTGTTCTGAGTTATAACTTGATGTAGGCGTTGCTGTTGTCTTTATGCGGAGAGAGCTTCAATGCTAGTTGCTTCACCTCTCATATAGCTGTTGGGCCCACTCCACCATTTGAAAGAAAGAAATTTGTTTTTTTTAATAGTATTTTCTTCATGCTCGTAACTCCCGCTATGGTTTTCTTGGAAATTTCTGCTAGCAGGATGATAATTTTTAATTGAACAAAATGTGGGCAATAGACGAACAGCATTAGAGAACGTGAAAGCCTCATGCCCATCATTGCATGTTGCCCTACAGAATTCCTAGAGCCATCCGTCTCATCTCTACATCGGTAAGTCGACCATTCTGTCTCAGGAAGGTACGACACAAGGTGATCCCCTTGCGATGGCAATGCATGGAATCCGAATCCTACCCCTAATATCAAGACTTCACAATGACTCCTTGACCTAAAAATGGTATGCTGATGATGGTAGCGTCGTCGGTAATTTGAAAGATATCAGGGCACTCTTCGACAAGCTCACTCCGCTTGGTCCCAAGTAGGGATATTTTGTCAATCCTCCGAAGTGTCAGTTGTTAATTAAGCCAGGAGGCAGGCGCCAAGCGTCAACTGAGTTTGCAGGCACAAAGGTGGAAATTACGCAAGGCGCTGGAGTCCTGGGATCAGTAATCGGTAGCTGTGAAGCCAGTAAAATTTTCCTGAAAGATGCAGAAATACACAAAAAGTTTGGACAGACTTGGTCAATTTGCTCTCACCTCTCCCCAGAACGCCTATGCATGTTTGACGAAGGCGTTCAACAGAAGTTGAGCTTCCTCTCGCGTACTACACCCTGCATGGACGGGGTTCTGGACAAGATAGAGTACCGGTTTGGCCGAGTTATACCGAACGTCGTCGGCAAAGAAATAATCCAAGAGGAAAGAAAATTTTTTTCTCTCTTTCTCAGAATGGGTGGGCTTAACATCGCCTTCCCACAAGATCTGCATAAAAAACTTGAGAAATCAGTTGAATTCTCAACTCCTTTGGAGTCATTTAATAATGATTCTTTCGATATTCAACAATGTGAATTAGAACAAACCAAGATCAGTCTCAGACAGAAAGCAGACATGCAACGTGAACTCATCTCAAAAAAATCCAGAATAGGAAACAATCACTAGAAATGAAGATACCATCCAGCTGGCCTCAGAGAAAGGAGAATCTAGCTGGCCTAACGCGCTTCCGTTATCAAAACATGGTTTCGACCTCACGAAGACTGAGTTCCGTGATGGATTAGCACTCCGCTACACCTGAGAAGCGAAGAACACGCCAGCTATATGCCCATGCGGGAAAGAATTTAGCCTCACCCATGCCCTTCATTGCGCCAAAGGCGAGGCGGGTATACGCACCTACGTCACAACGAAATCAGAGAAATGTTTGCAAACTTGACAGATGACGTTTGCCACGATGTCCACATAGAGCCAAAACTTCAGTCGCGCGATGGAGAAATTTTCTCGAGTAATTCCACCCATAGTGATGATGACGCTCTACTGGACATCAAGGCAAACGGACTATGGGGCTCCCGCTTTTATAGCACTTTCTTCGATGTGAATATTTTCAACCCTCACGCGAAGAGCTGCCCTAAGACCATAAAAAAGCATACAAATATCACGAGAGCATCAAGCGAAATAAATACGAAGAGCGAATCCGCGGAACCGAATACAGCAGTTTCAACGCACTGGTTTTTGCTTGCTCGGGCGGTGCTGGGCTATCAGCATCGCGCGTTATGAAACAACTCGCAACTATGATTAGCGAAAAACGCGGAGAGCCGTACGCCGACACTATAAGCTACATCCGAACGAAAATCAGCTTCGCACTTCTGAGAAGCTGTGTTCTCTGCTTGAGGGGATGTCGCGCCCTCAAGCCTCGTGTTCTCAGTGAGATTTCGATTAGCGCAGTCTTGGAGGAGGGAAGGCTGCACCGAGTGTATGGCTGCTTAACTTTATTCCTTTGCTCCTTCCTTGATATCCTATTTTTATTTTAATCCTTCCTTAACAGTTCCTTATCTGTGCTATTTATATATATATATATATATATATATATATATATATATATACATATATATATATATATATTGGTGCTTTCCTCTCCACTTGTTAGTTATTTTTGTGACTGGGCCGTCTTTACACTGTCTGGAGGGGAACAGCTTGGAGTGCAGCATCCGGCTAAGTGCTACTCATCATCCCTTATGTTCCAACCTACATCAATCGTTGCCGGATGGTGTACACGGTCCTTTTTATAATTTTTTTATTCAATTTATTTTGTTGAATCCCGATTCCTAAAAAAATTTGTACAAAGAAAAAAATTTGAAGCAAAATGAAGGTTGAGTTTCAACTTCATGACACACATCACTTAATATTTTTGCAAAGCAATTGCGAAGTTCTTTTTTTCTCATCTGGTTATATTCTCCTTTCAAACAATGGAGGGCATGCAGTACACTGAAACTTTTTCTAAATACGCATAAGGAAGACAGATTTACTGACAACAACTTCTCTCATAGCATCAATTTTTCTTTGTTCGTATTTGTTTTTTGTTCAAGTTTCTCTGAAATTCATTATGTCTTATCTGATTGTATTTTGCCCTCAGACACAACATAGTGGTTGGCAAGTTTGATAATTCTCTTATGGGTGTATCCGCCTTTCGGTCATTGGAGCAAAGTGACAATTTCATTACATCCACACAAGGAAGGTGTATTTACTGGGACCCAACCATAGCGAAGGGCAAAGCCATCACAAAACTCAACTTTCATTATGTCAAAAAGATATTGCTTCTATAACATATATTTCAACCGGCTTGATGCACCTTTTTCGGTAGCTGTTGGGAAAGCCAATTTTCTGCTCAAGCTGCTTTTATTTTTTGTATTTCTCCATTTGATATTCATCTATCTCTCTCTCTCTCTCTCTCTCTCTCCCTTTTCATTACGGTTGGCTTTTAGTTTTTTCTGTTTTGGCAGGGATAGTGTCAATGAAAGCAAAAGTTGAACAGATCGTTCGTATTCCTTAAAACGGTCTTCAGATTTAAGAGTTTTTAAGCCACCCTCCATTATCGGCCAAAAACAATATTCCATTTTTTTGCAGATCTGACTCTCAACTAGATTCGGTAATAGCTTATCGTTGATTGATCTTTCTTTTTTTAAATATCTATTTTTCAATATTGGGGCTGTACAGATTAAGAAAGTCAAAATTTTCTTAACCGAGGCAGTGAACGAATTGTAATTAGGTTGAAGTGAAGCATTGGTGTAAAAAGCCAGCTTTTTCGACAGAGGATTCTGCTTTCTTTTTGAATTACATTTGTTTATAATCAGAATTTTTAATATTACCTAATGCTCTACAAGCAACTGTACTAGAGCTCAGCTTACTACTATTAACGTGGTGACAAGTGGCGCATGAACAAGACCAAACACCTCCACCCCTAACAGGGCTTAAACAATCTGAACGGTGTCACTGCTCGAACAATAGTGAGCAGCAACTAGATTGGTTGCTGTGAAGTGGACATAAGTGCTTCCTTATAATTTTAAAGTTATAGCCGTTAATTCTGAAAAATAAAAACAATTAAGTTACAAAACTAACCGACTGCCACCTAATTCATTCAAAGATAAATTAACAGCTCCAGTTTATTGAAAGAATAACAAAAACGATGCTCCGCGATTTTGGACAAATTGGTTGTTCAAATCTAAATTATATGAAAAATTATGATGATAGAATACAAAAAGCAAGAGCTGGTTTCTTTTCAACCAGGAGAGAAAGAGAAAGACTATATTATTGTATAAGGATAGATGGCAATAATTCCCGGGCCGAGGAATTTGGCCAAAATTATGTAAGATCAGCGGCAACTAGCGTTGACAAGTCGGAAAATTCACCGCAATTTTCTTACATAATTTTGCGTTGAATGCGTTGAATTTAAAGACAAAAATTCAACGCATTCAACGCAAAATTATGTAAGAACTGGCGGTGAATTTTCCGACTTGTCAACGCTAGTTGCCGCTGATCTTACATATTTAGCGTTGAATTTAGCGTAGATCTTACATATTTAGCGTTGATATTAGCGTAGATCTTACATATTTTTGCGTTGAATTTAGCGTTGATCTTACAAAAAATTTATGTAAGATCTACGCTAAATTCAACGCTAAATATGTAAGATCTACGCTAAAATTAAACGCTAAATATGTAAGATCTACGCCAAATTTCAACGCAAAATATGTAAGATTGGCGTTGAATGCGTTGAATTTATGTAAGGTCTACGCTAAATTCAACGCTAAATATGTAAGATCTACGCTAAAATTCAACGCTAAATATGTAAGATCTACGCCAAATTTCAACGCAAAATATGTAAGATTGGCGTTGAATGCGTTGAATTTATGTAAGGTCTACGCTAAATTCAACGCTAAATATGTAAGATCTACGCTAAAATTCAACGCTAAATATGTAAGATCTACGCCAAAATTCAACGCAAAATTATGTAAGATTGGCGTTGAATGCGTTGAATTTATGTACGATCTACGCTCAAGCGTAGATCTTACATAAATTCAACGCATTCAACGCCAATCTTACATAATTTTGCGTTTTTTAGCGTTGACACCTCGGCCCGGGTTATACAGTAGGTGAGCGAGGTTAATGAAGGTGCATAAATTGTTTTAATAAAGTTTAAGTTCATTTGAAAGTGTAAGTCACACCATGTGCCAGTTCATTGAAAAGTAATTGTCGCGGAATCGGCCCTTGAATTTTTTCAAACTTCTCAGTGCCTGTAAACTTATCTTCGATCTCGGAGGTATAATGCTAGTAGGTTTCATTTCAACAAAATGATTAAAAAGATTATATAAAAGAGAATGAAACGTGCTGATTGTGTCCTAAAAATATTTCGGTTATTACATTAAATAGATATAAAATAAGTAGACGTTGTTAATTTTAGCTAGTGATGGCTAGCTCTTTTCATATTTCTGTTGTATTGGCAAAGGTACGCTTTCAATTTAATCAGCTGCTATATGTTGATTACATTTTTAGATTTTTGAAAATCCTTTGACGACGAGGAAATAGAGATTTTAACATAGTGCGGGAATCGTTGCAAGCATGCAAATATCATGCTGATGTGCACAATTAAAAATATGATCACCACAAAATTGTGTTATGAAAATGGTTCAAAAAACCGGAGTGAGTTTTATAAAAACCACAGCATAAATCTCACGCTACAGAAACATTCCTAATTTTTTTCACTATCAAGGATTTGAACTGCAGTGCATCATTGTTCAAGTTTGAACACCATGTTGCTGATTTTGAAACCTCTGAGTTGACTTTTAATTTAATTTATAGGTTGCCTGGAGAAAATAGATTGAAGTTGTCGTATTGATTTTTGTCGTATTGAAGGTATTTTTTTGCCGGATAAATTCTCTTGAGGTAAAAAGTTGAGAATGTGTCAATTCTCTAATTCACCCGAATTGCCAGGTTTTAATCCTAAATGGCTCAATGATGTGCAATTTGAGCGAAAGAAACATTTTTAGACCCCAGTTCATTTGCTTCAAGTTAACGCGACTCATAAATAATTAACGGCGATCAATTGTATTCCCTAAATAATGCAATTCATCGAATTTCTTAAACTACTTCCTCATCTAATAATATCTAAAATTGTGTGCAGGGAGCTGTTTCTTATTTTTGCTCGAGCAAACGAATTCTGTTTTTGATGAAGTCATATTCAATTTACATAAGTAATGTAAAATCGTCAGGTTAAAACTGTTTTATAAATTGTTAAAAGATAAAATAAATATGTATTTACATTTGTCTGAGACCACACTTAAAACAATTCTAGGAACTATTCTAAAAAAATCAATCGAAAATTGTTCCATAGGTACAATATTTAGCCTATTTAAAACTCATATTTACATCCGTTATCAATTTATTTAAAAACACTCCTATTCCAGATTTTTGATTCGGCCATGTTCTTGTATTTTTAGGGTTTTTCCGAATTTGCCCTAAACTTAAGTATCCCTCTTGTGGAGGTTTTGCAAATTTCGTTTTGTCATGCACAAAATGTTTTTTGCCCTATGTATCCTCATCTAGTCAAAATTATAGTTTGAACTAATATTTTAACGTGAGTTCCCTCCCCCTATATTTATCGCTTGTGTTTAGTGCCGGCTTCAGCTTGCTGTATATAGCTTTGATAATCATTGGTCAGTCGTCCGGAATTTTCCATTCAATGTCATTCGTGGCACCACGACTTTCAACCGGATGTTGACCCACCTTTGAATCCTTTTTTGATATTCTGTTGTCCTTGTGGTAACATGCCGGCTTGTTTGCCCAACATAGATGGATCCGCATCCATTACATTTAATCTAATATACCACGTGCGATTTCTGGTCTCTATCGAAAGATGATTTCAGGGTGGGAGGCATGATCTTAATTTCCGCGTTGTAAAAACCACTTGCAATTCGCATAGTTTCTTCAATTTGCTTGCATAGTTTTGAGTAAGGTTGCGTCTGTATTGTAGAAAAATAGTTGGCTTATCATAAGATATAGTCTTGCTTTTTTGATGCTATTTTGGTGTTGTTCTCATTTGGTCTTTACCGCAACTTACTATCTTTTCTAGAGTCTGGTTCACTTTTTTTGAAGACCAATCTTCTGGATCTTGATTTTTGGTCCAGCAAGTTTTGTTCTCATCAAGAGCCTGATCGAAGGCCAACCAATTAGAATTTGCATTGAAAACCCTATGAACCGTCCCTTGAATCACATTTGTCTTATGCTGAAGCGGTGCACAGCTGCGAAAATTCAGTATTGTTCCAATATTATATAAGTAGGTCGCTCATAAGTAGCTTCTAAATTTTGTAAGTTTGACTCCAGTGCCTTTTCCGCTATTGTCTCATCCTTACTAGATTCAAAGACGAAGCAATCATAAGCACAACGGATCAGCGTTAAATCAGTATCAATAGCTGTGCAAATGTCGTTTTATTATTCAGTTGAACAAGAGTGATCCCTATACGGTTCCTTTGGGTAAAACCTCTGACAATTTTTATCCATTTAAAGTAAATTGAATCAAAACTTAAATGTTGAATAATGCCAGAAATGAAAGATTTCATAGGGTTCTTTGCATTGTTATCAATTCCATTTTTTATTTTGTCATGAGATATAAAATCGAACGCTTTGGAGAGATCCAAAAATGAAGTTTGTACAATATTGTTTGAGTCAATAATTTTCAAAGTTGGTTTTATGAAAAATAGGGCATTTGCGGTAGAAAAACCACTTTAAATACATATACTGAATCGGATTCATTACTTCAATTCTTTAAAAGTGATTGATTATTTCTTGATGCATGATTTTTTCAAAAATAGTTGAAAAAATGCAAAAGAGAAATATTGAGCGTTAGCAGGTTGCAACCATTAGTACAAATTTTGTCCAGAGGACTGATGTCTGCTTTCTTAATGCGTCTGTTGTTTAATGCAACTTGCAGAAAAGTTAGTAAGATGAGGCACAAAATATCCATCTTCTTTTATAGCCTTGACAAGAACTGCAGAAAGAGATACAGGAAAATAAGGAAATTACCCAAACTCAAATTTGTTAGTTAGTATGCTGTTAACAAAATATTTCACCGAAGTTACAGCGTTGAAAGCTTTTTTCCCTCTGGTTGAACTACTCAAATTCTAGCTTTCTCGTTGGTGTCAAGAGATTCAAGAGGATGCTTTCAATATGCTGTTTTTTTACTAAATATTAAGTTTGCTAGAAATGGCCGCTTTTTGTTAAAAAAATCCAAGAAAAGAGACGTTTCATTTTGAATATATTTCCTAAGTATGTGTATTTTTCTACGTCCATACATTCCTCCCCAAGTCAATCAGTTTACAACATGTTCTGGTGATTTGCAAACCGTAAGGTAATATGATGCTTTTCAAATTGTTTTTCTCACTTTCGTTTGAACAATTTAATTAAAAGTCACCCATTAAATGTACGGTGTTGCATTGTCCAAAGGCGTAGTCTAATTTGTATGAGAAGTCATCTAATCGTTGTTCCTGCTTTTGTTTTGCGTGATGGTAAGTTCAATTGTGAACCTTTTCTTCCTCAATTCTATCATGGCTTCTATCAATCTTTACATGCAACCCAAATTCACTCCAATTTTTTTTGTCAAACATGAGTAAATTCAGCCAATTTTTGGTGCTATTAGTTTTAGAGCAAGTAGGCAACACGTTCATTTTTATGTTGTATCTTTTTGAAAAAGAACTTCAGTATTGTTTGAAATGTTCAAAAGATTACAGAAACTTTTTCAAGGTAACCATGTTTCCTTTAGTCTAATAATTCTGTTTTCCCCAATATTTTGGAAAAGAACTTTGAGGCAATCCGCTTCCTTAAAAAAATTTTGCGAAGCCAAATGGAAAAATTCAAAATTTTGAGAAATTTTGTATGATCACCAAAGGAGATTTTAAAGAATTTTTGGGTCCTAGATCTGACTTTTCGTCGCCACTTAGCAAAGACTTGTCAGCAACATAATTGCTAAGGTTCGTCTTGTTTATAACAGTTCAAGAAGTGACACTGTATTCAATAATAATTTTGTTTCTTGCGTTGCAGTGAAGGTAAAACAAAAGAGCATCGAGCATCTTACTACAAAATTAAGACCCCTAAGGTGCAATAAAAAACACATAGTTTTAAAGAAAATGAATCGCATCATTTTGACAAAGTCTTGATAGCTCTCAATTTTGTTTCGGTCAAATAGATTTTCCAAAATCGCTGATTTCAACATTTAGGAGTATCACATTGTTGCAAAGAGACTTCACGAAAGCTTTACCTTAGTATTCAGAGGATAAGAGGCCACCTGTGCTTGAATATAATCACGTTCTTTTCGAAATCCTCATTCAAATCAATCAAGTTAAGCATTTTGGGCTAAAGGTCCTTCACGTTTGATATTCAAATGGATGGATGGTTGTTGATCTTGTTAGCCCTGACGTTATTCCTTTTCCAAAGCCACCAGTTGGTAAAAAGTAAACATTTAAATTCTTTTCCAAGTATTTTCCTGGCACAAGTTTAATTAAGCTTCATGCAATCCGTAATTGGTTCTTTAATTTCAAAATTAGCTGATAGACAATCACTGATTCCAATTAAAAGTGTTTTTTGTTTCACTTTTTCGCTCTGGTGTTTGATGTCTTTCTAGCAGTTCTGAGAACGTAGGCCGAGGGCTCTTTCTAAATCATTTTGTCCATACTGCCTGCCCTCAGTTGTATTGTTGATGAGTCTCCGATTTCTATTGCTTTGGTAGTGCCGTTCTTTGTGTTAGATATGAGTAGTCTATAGGCATTTCATTTTTAGTCATCGTTACTTGATGTAGGGACTTTGGTTTGATATCCGTATGTTCTCGCCTCTCGTCGGCTGTCTGTTGGAGTTACTCCGCTTGACGTTGCAGTTCTAGTCTGAATTCAATCTCCAATGAAAAAGGTTTCTAATATACTTGAATTTATGTCGACTGAAAATTTCGGAGTACTATTAGTTTTTAAAGATTAACTCGGGAGTGTCAAAATTTTCAAACACTCTGTCAAATTTGTCAATCATCTTCGTAGATAATAAAATTTCTGCTGGTTGAGGTTGCAGATGATGGTATTGATTATCACCAGACAGCGTAGTAAAGGCGTTCAAACATAAGAACAAGCTCAAAAATTTCAAGTTTAAAGTAACATTTACAAAACAAAATTTGTAAAAGCAACCGACCGACCTTCAGACTGTTTTCTGTTTTGTGGAAAACTATAGCGACTGTAAACTTGAACATAAAATTGAAAATAGTCAAAGCAGAATACTATAAGTATTTACTGATAAGTGCGTGGAATTTAAATTCAAAACATTTGTGCGTTCTCTGGTTATGCCGTTACTATCATCATGTAGTACTTTTGAGCCAGTTTACCAAAAACAACATGAAAAAACATAATCGACTACCGTCTCTCGAAACATCTGAAGTTTGTCTCGCTTTGATTGTTGGAACTATTTTCAGCTTAAGAAAGCTAGCCTCAATTGAAGAGAACAGTGCTGAGTGAGTAGAAAAAAGACATGTGGACATAAAGACAGTGTGGACATAGAGTCATACGGGTCATCAACATCCTGAAGGTCGTCAAATTTAACCAGTTTTTGCAACTCCTAAAAACGGGAAATCACAAAACTGGTTTGTCAGAGACAAAAATAGACAAAAATTCCAAAAGGAAGAACATGATGGCTGAACTTCGTCTTACGGAAATCAGAAGAAAAAAATTGAAAAACTGCCAACTATATTCTTAATATACATAACAAAAAGTTGAAAAATAAAACATTGAAGCCCTGAGATAACTCAGCCAGATCCCAGAAGAAACAGTCAGATTTATTATACAAGATGTATTTATTATTCTAGGAGGAACATAAAGCACATTTAGTTAAATCATAGTGATATTCAAAATATGCATGTAAAACTGAAAAGCAAATGAAAAAAAAATTGATCAACAAAAACGCATATGGACTCGAAGTATTCTAAAAATGAATCAAAATAGATAAACTGTAGTCGTTAACTTATTAAATAATTACCAAATCGTCATCTATGTTCCTAATAATGTTAACTAATAAATACAAATGAAAGCTTTCTTGATTTTGGATAACAACCCTAAAAAACTTGGCCTAGGCAACTCAGACAACAGTTTGTACCTATTAAAAAAATCTTTGTTATTTTTATATATCCATTAACAATTTTAGCTGGAAAATTTGCTGCTTTCTGTAAGCCTTTCGCGTCCCATCAATTTAGGAAAACATGGACTGCTTATTCATGCTAAAACGGATGCTAAGGTGGTCCGAGAGACTTTTTACAGGGTCCTGGAAGAATAAACCTGGATCCCAGAGCTGTGCAGCTGTGAAGTATTTTGTCCATTCGTACGGATAAATTACCCTGAAATTATGTTCATTATTCTTTCGGTTTAGTGCTCTCGAAAGCTGAAAAGCGTTGTTAATTTTGCAGGTTTTAACGATCAGAGAAGTTCCACCAATGAAATAAGAAGGATTTAATAAACATCAAGTTTAATCCCTCAAATGTTTTAGTGCCCAATAGTAGCATTTTAACCAATCTAAATTAAACAAGAAGCTACGGCCGTCCTGGGTTCCATCGATCACTTGGCTGAGACTCATAAAAGAACAACCTTATACTCAAAGCTGAGTACGCTTAAAAGTTCTAGATGCAGGTCATATTGAAGATCTCCACGCTGCACTCGACAGAGTTCTTCAGAACACATAACCGTGCATCAAAATTCCATCCAATGATAACTGGGAATTGGTGCCCGACATAAAAGAATAGATTGAAAAACTGAAATAGGAGTTTCTCAATGCAGACTAATTTTTATTGTTCTCAACAAGAACAAAGAGGGGCAAACTTTTTGCCGATTGTTTTGATCAAGTCTTGAAGCCTTTTGCTGAAAAGCAATGTTTGCAAGCTTATGGTTATGGCCGCAGAAAACTCTCCACACTTAATTCTCCCATATGTGAAAACTGAAAAAATAGTCCTGTTACAAAAAATTACCGAGGCAGCTTGAACTGTGGTGTAGAGTCAACTCTGAAACAATTTAACAAATTCAAATAAAAGCAAAAATGACAAACCCAACTAAGTTACCAATAAAAGACCTTCCATCAGAGATCCTCGACTAAGGACACAAGGAGTGGACACTGTTCATGGAGTTTAGACCCCAACGCATAAAGACGAGTTCTGCCATTCTTTATAGAGAACCCAGCCAACATTTCGACATTTCGAAAACTTTGTCCAACATTTCAATCAGATTGGTCTCCGCAGAAATTCATGACAACCATTTGGCTGCATACAACACTTCTCGCTTCATACCTTACAGAAAGTATTCTGGCGTTCAACCAAATGGCGTTGAATGGATCTTGTTCGTGGGCGCCGTATAATAGAGAAAAGTGTCATAAAGCGCACTAAAATTGACTTGCGTTTTCTTGTAGGCAACAGCCAGCTCCATCGGCCAAAAATGTTGGATTGAAAATGCCAATCGTTCAATGCGGTCAACTTATGATGCTTCCGGCGATGAAGCAGTATTAACGGTCGGTAACAGTTTGCATTCAAGTACCTCAATCGACATTTAGCTCAAAAGTATTCAAAAACTTGTCGTGCTCGAAGCTAATTGGCTCCAATTTCATAAACAGCTCCATCCGACTTGTTTGTTGCCGGCCCCAACGCATAAAAGACGAGTTCTGCCATTCTTTACAAAGAACCCAGCCAACATTTCGACATTTCGAAAACTTTGTCCAGCATTTCAATCAGATTGGTCCTCGGAGAAATTCATGACAACCATTTGGCTGCATACAACACTTCTCGCTTTATACCTTACAGAAAGTATTCTGGCGTTCAACCAAATGGCGTTGAATGGATCTTGTTCGTGGGCGCCGTATAATAGAGAAAGGTGTCATAAAGCGCACTAAAATTGACTTGCGTTTTCTTGTAGGCAACAGCCAGCTCCATCGGCCAAAAATGTTGGATTGAAAATGCCAATCGTTCAATGCGGTCAACTTATGATGCTTCCAGCGATGAAGCAGTATTAACAGTCGGTAAAAGTTTGCATTCAAGTACCTCAATCGACCTTTAGCTCAAAAGTATTCGAAAACTTGTCGTGCTCGAAGCTAATTGGCTCCAATTTCATAAACAGCTCCATCCGACTTGTTTGTTGCCGGCCCCAACGCATAAAAGACGAGTTCTGCCATTCTTTACAGAGAACCCAGCCAACATTTCGACATTTCGAAAACTTTGTCCAACATTTCAATCAGATTGGTCCTCGGAGAAATTCATGACAACCATTTGGCTGCATACAACACTTCTCGCTTTATACCTTACAGAAAGTATTCTGGCGTTCAACCAAATGGCGTTGAATGGATCTTGTTCGTGGGCGCCGTATAATAGAGAAAGGTGTCATAAAGCGCACTAAAATTGACTTGCGTTTTCTTGTAGGCAACAGCCAGCTCCATCGGCCAAAAATGTTGGATTGAAAATGCCAATCGTTCAATGCGGTCAACTTATGATGCTTCCAGCGATGAAGCAGTATTAACAGTCGGTAAAAGTTTGCATTCAAGTACATCAATCGACCTTTAGCTCAAAAGTATTCGAAAACTTGTCGTGCTCGAAGCTAATTGGCTCCAATTTCATAAACAGCTCCATCCGACTTGTTTGTTGCCGGCACAAGCCTACAATCATAAGAAGGCTACAACCGGGGAGACTCACTTGCCAAAGTAATGTACGGCATAGCCGTACCTCCACTGGTTGAGCTCACGCGCAAACTGAAGGCAACGTAAATACGTTAAGCAGACGATGGCAGTGCTGTAGGAAAACTGGAGAACCCACAAAATTTTTCAACAGTTTCATCAATCAGGGAAAGATTTTTGGATAAATAATAATTGCTGCATTATGGTAATTGATTGCAAAGCATCATGCGATATCCAAAGCATCATGCGATATCCTAAGATGTTTTAAGAAAAATTGAAATCGATAAAGCAAACGGTTGCCATACTTTTCAATCGCAGCAAAGAGTCTGGTTAATCCTTCCAAGCAACAGCACAGCAAAACTCTCAACATACTTCAGAATCTTCTACTGGTGTCTCACGAGAGGTGTTAACAAAATATTTTGGATTCTCGCTCGAACGACCCCTAACGCTCAAAACATTTTGTTCGATGATCAGAACAGCATTCAAAATACTTGCTGTCACCGTTCCTTGACCCGCTTGTCAGCAAAAGAGCACGCTTGATGTATTCGCTACCAAATCCATATAAGGCGTTCAACCTCGTGGGTTCATTGGATTACGACATGGGCTACACTGCGTCATCTGCCGCTGTTGAGTTTCCTGGGAATAAAGATCAGTAAAAATTGACCTCATACAGGAGAGCATTACTATCAGGTGTTGCCTGATTGGAATTGAATTAACAATAACCTATAATTGGCTAACTGCCTTGCCACTGAAACGTAATGTTCGTCAAAACCAAAATGCCGTGACGGTTTTTACATTCGATGAAGTGGTAATGCAAAAGTGCTCCTGTCTATAACCCTCGTAGCGACAATTTCAATCCGAAACCTGCTATAAATTGTACAAAGTCGATTATTTCAACATGAGTTTAATGACGACACATTTGCAAAGTAATGTATAATGTATACAATGGCGTTGAATTTGAATCATCATCTGTTCAGATGCCGGAAAAGCCAAAAAGTGGAAGTTTTATAAGAAACCTACAACCATTGATGACAACGCTAATACAATGACTTGACAACACCTTTAACAACTGTTATGACAACAAAAAAATCTCTGCATGTCTACATTCAGCAAAACTTTCTTCAAGGTACAATTTTTTGCCCGAGTCAGGACCACAAAAAAACAAAGGAGGCCCACAACATAAACATAGGAAGCCAACATAAACAACGCGTTATGAGAACTGAAGACAAACAATTCTGTTTCAATTCTTGTTCTAGACTCGAACATTCAGGGCCTTCTGCAACACACACTATAAAAAAACTAGCATCAGAAATCTTCAGAAAGAAACACCAGACATACTCGGCTGCAAAAACATATATTCAAATGAAGAGAAAATTTTCACTCCTGTGCAGCGCCATTTAATGTCTTGGAGGTTGCCATGGTATAAACATTTAACTGAGGTTGGTGATACCTGTAGCATTGTATTGTGGGAGGGAAATATAGAAATGTAAATATTATAAAACAAAACTATCCTTCGACGCGGCTCCTGGAGCTTAGCATATAGCTCCAAGTTTGAAATACAACAAACTCTTGCGGTGAATTTAGATACGCTGAAGTGATGTATCAAAGTGAAGCCTCACTGGTCTGTCCATTGGATAGATCACTACTACTGCTAGTACTAGAGCAGCGCCAACATTATATGCTATTGCTGTAAAAATTTTTGCAGTTGAAGAGTGTTTTTCATACATAAATCGATCCGAAAACACTTCAATAAGAATATTGTAATGGCACAGCAAGATGCCTTTGAAGACAAATAATTATTCCAGATTATCAAATAATCACAAAAAAACCTAACTAAGGATGAAGTTTGAGAAACGTATAACGGCTTTGGGTTTGAAGAAGCTGAGAAAGTAATGAATGTGGTGTGTGAGCTGTACACTGTAACCTTATTAGGAGGGGGCAGTTTGAGCACCACACGTATATAAAAATAAAAATAGAAAATCGGGGCCTGAGGATAAATATATAGTTCAAATTCTATTTTAATTCCATATATATGGCTTACAAAAGATGGACAGGGGACAAAAACTGAGAAATGAAATTTGATATAACAAAGCTCGCACATCGAGCAATATCATCAAAACTGGCATATCAGTGTTGACTAAGGTAAACTACCTGGGGGACAGAACCACTATTGGTATGGATCGAATGTTCGACATTTATTCAGTCACTAAAAACTTTTAAATCACGCTTTTTTTACAAATTTTTTCTGCTGACACTTTCTGGTAATTCAATTTTGTTCTTGTATTTTCGTCAGATACCAGGCTCAACCATTTCAATGTTAGCAGGCCAATTTAAGGCACTTTTCGAAGCTCGACAAGACATTTTTCAGTCGCCTTAGCTTTAGCATTTTGATTTCTCAGCAATTTTTTTTGCCGATCATTAAGTATCTATGTTTTCATACACTCTGTAAAATCTGTAGTTGTTCGTCGTAGATGAAAAAAATTTCTGCTAGTTGAGGTTCAAGATGATGGCATTGATTATCATCAGACAAGGTAGTAAAGTCGTCCAAACATAAGAACAAGCTCAAAAGTTTTGAGTTCAAAGTATCCAGAACCAAACTTTTTTCGCAAATGCAACTGAACAATCTCAAGACTGCCTTCTGTTTTGTGAGACACTTTAACTACTGTAAACTTGAAAATAAAAATGCAAACTTTGAAGCCCAATTCATCTGTTTCTCCAAAGAAAGCACTAAACTGATTTGTTGAACTGATTTGAAGTAGTCATAGCAGATTACTCTAATGAAAATACGTCGAATTGTAAATCAAAATATTTGTTCTGTCACTGGTTATGCCGTTCCTATCATGAAGTAAATTTTTTGAGCCTGTTTACCAAAATTAACATAGAGAATTCAATTCGACCACTGTCGGACGAACTGCTCTCGAACATCTGACGTTGTCCTCGCTTTGATTGTTGCAAACATTTTAAGCTCAAGAAAGCTAACCTGACTGAAAAAGAACATTGATTAGAAAAAAGTGTGGGACATGGAGGCACTGGAGCATATGGGTGGTCAACAGCAACTGAAGGCCATCAAGCCCATCCAGTTGGTTCAACTCATAAGACGGGAAGTCACAAAACTTGTTTGTCAGAAAGTAAAATCAGACAATAATTCCAAACGGAAGAACATGGTGGCTGAACTTCATCTGATAGGTACCAGACACTGGAAAAAATGGAAAATCTACCAATTGCAATCTTAATATACATGACGAAAAACTCAATCCAAAAAAATGAAGCCTTGAGATAACTCAGCCAGATTTCAGAAAAAAAAGTCAGCAAGACAGAGCAAGGTTAAAATATCCAATAAAACCACTACTGAGAGAAATCTGCGGAAATTGTTTCTACAAACAGAG